>NC_086451.1:82678766-82978766 GCF_028390025.1 Pseudophryne corroboree
ACGTGCAAGCACTGTCAGCAGTGTTCATTCCGGGGGTCGACAACTGGGAAGCAGACTTCCTCAGCAGACACGACCTCCACCCGGGAGAGTGGGGACTTCATCAAGAAGTCTTCACGCTGCTTGCAAATCGATGGGAACTCCCACAGGTGGACATGATGGCGTCACGCCTCAACAAAAAGCTAAACAGGTATTGGGCCAGGTCAAGGGACCCTCAGGCGATAGCTGTAGACGCACTAGTAACACCATGGGTGTTCCAGTCGGTCTATGTGTTTCCTCCTCTTCCTCTCATACCAAAGGTGCTGAGAATTGTAAGAAAAAGAGGAGTGAGAACAATATTTATTGCTCCGGATTGGCCAAGAAGGACTTGGTACCCGGAACTGCAAGAAATGCTCTCAGAGGACCCATGGCCTCTGCCTCTCAGACAGGATCTGTTACAACAAAGGCCCTGTCTGTTCCAAGACTTACCGCGGCTGCGTTTGACGGCATGGCGGTTGAACGCCGGATCCTAGCGGAAAAGGGCATTCCGGATGAAGTTATTCCTACGCTGATAAAGGCTAGGAAAGACGTGACAGCAAAACATTATCACCGTATATGGCGAAAATATGTTGCTTGGTGTGAGGCCAGGAAGGCCCTTACAGAGGAATTCCAGCTGGGTCGATTCCTGCACTTCCTACAGTCAGGAGTGACTATGGGCCTAAAGTTAGGATCCATAAAGGTCCAGATTTCGGCCCTATCCATTTTCTTTCAAAAGGAACTGGCTTCACTGCCTGAGGTTCAGACCTTTGTTAAGGGAGTGCTGCATATTCAGCCCCCTTTTGTGCCACCAGTGGCACCTTGGGATCTTAACGTGGTGTTGGGTTTCCTGAAATCCCACTGGTTTGAGCCACTTAAGACCGTGGAGCTAAAGTATCTCACATGGAAAGTGGTCATGCTGTTGGCCTTAGCGTCGGCTAGGCCAACAGCATGTCAGAATTGGCGGCCTTGTCATGTAAAAGCCCCTATCTGGTTTTTCATATGGACAGGGCAGAATTGCGGACTCGTCCGCAATTTCTACCAAAGGTTGTGTCTTCGTTTCATTTGAACCAACCTATTGTGGTACCTACGGCTACTCGTGACTTGGAGGATTCCAAGTTGCTGGACGTGGTCCGGGCTTTGAAGATTTATGTTAACAGAACGGCTGGAGTCGGGAAGACTGACTCGCTGTTTATCCTGTATGCATCCAAAAAGCTGGGTGCTCCTGCTTCAAAGCAAACTATTGCGCGCTGGATCTGTAACACGATTCAGCAGGCTCATTCTGCGGCAGGATTGCCGCATCCGAAATCAGTTAAAGCCCATTCCACAAGGAAGGTGGGCTCTTCTTTGGCGGCTGCCCGAGGGGTCTCGGCATTACAGCTTTGCCGAGCTGCTACTTGGTCGGGTTCAAACACCTTTGCAAAGTTCTACAAGTTTGATACCCTGGCTGAGGAGGACCTTGTGTTTGCCCATTCGGTGCTGCAGAGTCATCCGCACTCTCCCGCCCGTTTGGAGGCTTTGGTATAATCCCCATGGTCCTTACGGAGTCCCCAGCATCCACTAGGACGTTAGAGAAAATAAAATTTTACTCACCGGTAAATCTATTTCTCGTAGTCCGTAGTGGATACTGGGCGCCCGTCCCAAGTGCGGACTTTTTCTGCAATACGTGTATATAGTTATTGCTTAATAAAGGGTTATGTTATATTGGCATCCTTTGGTTGATGCTATGTTGTTTGTTCATACTGTTAACTGGGTATGTTATCACGAGTTATACGGTGTGATTGGTGTGGCTGGTATGAGTCTTACCCTGGATTCTAAAATCCTTTCCTTGTAATGTCAGCTCTTCCGGGCACAGTTTCCTTAACTGATGTCTCGAGGAGGGGCATAGAGGGAGGAGCCAGTGCACACCAGGTAGTACTAAATCTTTCTTTAGAGTGCCCAGTCTCCTGCAGAGCCCGTCTATTCCCCATGGTCCTTACGGAGTCCCCAGCATCCACTACGGACTACGAGAAATAGATTTACCGGTGAGTAAAATCTTATTTTATATATATATATATATATATATATATATATATATATATATATATATATATATATATATATATAATAATCCCGGCACTCCTCTGATGTCTCCTTTGCCCCGGTGCCCTCGGAAAACAACTTGTAATAGGGAAAAATAACACCCGCGGCACTCGAGGACTTGAATCAGGTAATGTGTATTGGGAAAATCACAGCATAACCAGCCAACGTTTCTCTCTCTCTCTCTCTCTCTCTCTCTCTCTCTCTCTCTCTCTTTCTTTCTCTCTCTCTCTTTCTCTCTCTCTCTCTCTCTCTTTCTCTCTCTCTCTCTCTTCTCTCTCTCTCTCTCTCTCTCTCTCTCTCTCTCTCTCTCTCTCTCTCTCTATATATATATATATATATATATATATATATATATATATTATAGAACTCCCAGCTCATTCACTCCCCAGGTTACACAGATGTACTTTGCCGGGTGCCCTCCATCACACAGTCAGAACGGCTGTATGTAATATACACGTCCCCATCGGCGGCACTCCGGACGCATAAGAATAAACGGAGACAGCTTATTTAGCAACGTTTCAGCGCTCGGCGGCGCTTTTATCAAGCCATATACAAAAGATTACAAACTCACCAGCTTTATACATCCCACCACCATCGCCCGCAGTGCACGCCGAACTTCCGCTTCCGGTCACTGCTCAGACCTTCCAGGAAGTGACGGCGGACTCAATGGCAACTATAACAACAAATACACCAGCGTGATATGATTACATAACATATACATTCAAAAACAATCATGTAAAACGTTTACAATCATGTAAAACGAAATGCATTGATGTATGATAGGTACTACTACCTTACATATCAACCCAGTATTTTCACACTTACATGTGTACCAATTATTTTAACCACTTATGTGCATTTCTGGACTGCTCACTAACTACGATCTGACTAACATCATGGTTTCAATGTGGTAGCAACCAATGACACAACTGATTAATATACACAAATAGTATATAATACATAGTAAATGTATCCCAAATGAATCAATGACTAGCCCAAATTCTACAGATACATCATATGACTATCTGCATCCCCAAATTTTTGCTGAGGCCACGGGGGGCAGTGTATCCAATCGCATGATCCATTCACATTCTCTCTGCAACAACCGAACAGACCTGTTGCCCCCCCTAGACAGGGGGGCACATGGTCTATGATACGGTACCGCAGGGATGACAAATTATGTCTGGCTTCACAAAAATGACATGTAACAGGTTGCACACTGGTGCCTGTATTCAGCGCCACACGGATAGCCGTGCGGTGTTATGCCATACGCTCACGAAATGTGACCTCTGTTTTGCCAATATACATTTTTGAACATGGACAAATTATGGCATACACCACAAAATGACTAGTGCATGTCAAGCGGTGTCTAATGGTGTATTTGATCCCTGTATACGGGTGATGGAACGAGGGCCCTGTCAATAGGAACCCACATGTAGTACAGTTGGGGCACTTAAAGCATCCATTTTTCGGTTTCCCCATAAAGTTGGTGTTCTCCTTCCTGGGTGTGGTATTGAATGTCGACAGTAACTAGGTCGACAATGTCTAGGTCGACCACTATTGGTCGACAGTAACTAGGTCGACACGGTGTCTAGGTTGACAGGGTCTTTAGGTCGACATGTTCTAGGTCGACAGGTCAAAAGGTCGACATGAGTTTTTAATGTTATTTTGGTGTCGTTTTCTTTGTAGAGTGACCGGGAACCCCAATTAGTGCACCGCGTCTCCTCGCATGGCTCGCTTCGCTCGCCATGCTTCGGGCATGGTGCCTTCACTCCGCTACCGCTTCGCTCGGCACAGATTACCGTTCCAATCGTAGTCCATCGCTCGGCACAGATTACCGTTCCAATCGTAGTCCACGTGGATCGTTAAGTATGAAAAGGTTCAAAAAAAGAAAAAAAATGTGAAAAACTCATGTCAACCTTTTGACCTGTCGACCTAAAGACCCTGTCGACCTAGTTACTGTCGACCAATAGTGGTCGACCTAGACATTGTCGACCTAGTTACTGTCGACTTTCAGTCCGGATCCCCTCCTTCCTACCCATGGTAGAAACATAATTTCACACCAAGTAGTCCCTCAAATTCTTACCTCTACGGTAACATGTCATCAGTCATTTTTGATGCAACGCTTCCAAATCTTTATCAGACTCTACTAGTGGCCACAGTTCTTTAGCTTTCTTATTAATCAAAGGACTCAGGTGTGTATATTTATTGCACCAAATATGCCAATTAACATTTTTTGCGCCTTTCCTAGATTTAAATAAGTCTTCAGGAGGAACAGCTAGTGCCTTGGCCCTGATTTTAGCCAGATCTGCGGCACTATAGCCTCTCTCTAAATCTTGTATACCCATATCCCTGTTCTTAGAGATGCGAAGAGCTCTCAAGAACTGGGAATATGGTAAAGCATTCTTCAATGGTTCAGGATGTGCACTGCTCGCCAAGAGCAGGTTGTTTCTGTCTGTAGGTTTTTTTTGTAAAATTATTTTATTATTTTCATAAGGTAGAAAGGTACATACAGTGGTAAGTCCAGCGGTACAGGAAAAACCGAAATACATACTTCCCCCACATTCCTAGAACTGCGGGTATCGCTAAACCCAGTATCTCATGTCAAACAATTCTGCATATCCTGTACATCAACATTATGAGCAAATATAAACCACTAATAAACATCAGAAAATGATAAAGGGAAACATAAGGAGGGAGGGGGGGGGAGGGGGAGACAAGACAAGACAATATACTCCATAGTCGCGTGGAGCACAGAAGGTATATACAGTCCATGACCTCATCAACCTAAAACAGCAAGGTGCATATATATACATCAATTAGCATCTATACGTTTATAGAGAATCCAAGAGGTATTTTCAAAGAGCCTTTCAATATGATCCTGCGTAACCACATCCAAACTATCAATGTAGAGCCCCCATTTTGAATAGAAGTGAGCAACGCCCCTCTCAATATCTGGCAAGGTGGCTTGACGTTCAAAGTAAAGAGCACGGAGAAGAACATTTTTTAGTTCCCCTAAAGAGGGAGACGACTTTTTCGTCCAGTGATTCAAAATAACTTTGTTAGCCACCGTGAGAATGACCGTGAGAATGGGCATTACTCGCCTCCTATCAGGACCAAGAGGCCAGCCCTCAAAACAGTTACATAGACAAGCTATGGGGTCTCTGAAAACCCCCAATGAGAGAGTTTGGTTTATGAAAACAATGACTTTGTTCCAAAAAGTAGCAATTTTCCCACATGTCCAAAAACAATGAAAGAAGGATGCCCGCGACACCCGGCATTTTAGGCATTCACTAGTCCCATCTGGAATCATATGCGCTCTTTGGGCTGGAGCAATATAAGCCCTATGTAGTAACTTAATATATACTTCCTGAAGCTGAGCCGAGTGCAAATATTTAAATGTGGACTGACAGGATCTCAATAAGATTAGCTGAGTCGGGAAACCCGGTATATCTCCCTCCCAATTAGATACTGTACGACTCCATAGCTTTTCCGCCTGCGCCACCCGTACATGATCATAATAGTATGATAAACGATAGGTAGAGGCATTCCTGAGAGTGAGGAGGGCAGCTATCGGATCCGGTATGTCCTGAGAGGACACAGGGGCGGCCATAGTAGTGATAAAATGTCGGGCTTGCAGCTACATATAGAAATTGGAATTCGATATACTGTATCTGGACTTCAATTCCTCAAAGGACAGCATATGTCGTCCACCGGGGTCAAATACGTCTCTAATAGACGAGATTCCCCGCTCCCTCAACTGCTGAAAAGTAGCATTTTCGAGCCCAGGACTATAGCAAGGGTTCCCCCAGAAAGTTTTGTAACGGGAGGAGGTTGGGTGTCTACGTAATTTAGAATTGGAAAAGTGCCAGGCTCCAAGAGTATCGGAAAGAATAATATTCGTCTTGAAAGCTACCGGCAGTTTGTTTTTTGGGGTGTGCAGGAGAGCGCTGGGGGAAAAGGGGGCAAACATTTCCTCCTCCAACGTGTAATTGGTGAAACAGGAACGCTGCCATAACCAGTCCGTGACATAACGGAACATCACTGCTCTACTGAAAACCTCCAAGTCTGGAATCCCCAACCCCCCCTCCGCACGTGGCAGCTGAAGTTTAGCATAAGAAATTCTAGGCTTCCTCCCTCCCCATAAAAATCTAGAGAACATGGAATTCATAGACTTGCAGTCCTTTTTTGTGAGGCGTAATGGCAACATCTGCAGTATACAGTTGTGCTCATAAAAAGGAAGTGTGGGTGTAGGAAATTGGCGCTGGAATGGAGGTGGGGGAGTGAAGCTGATGGTTCAGCTGGGAGATTATGGTTTTAAATGAGCAAAAGGAATACTTATCTGAATGATTTCTCGGTAAGTTTCTGGACCTTTGGGGGGAGATATCTTTCCTCCAGGATCCGTGAGGTCATACGCAGTAGAGGTATGGAAAAAACAAATAAAGGATTTTTTGAGTAGAAAATTTCCAGCCAACGCGTTTCGAGATAGCTCTCTTTATCAAGGCCTTGATAATAAATCCCTTTTTATATATATGGAACCTTTATATGCTGTATTCCTCGCTCACTTTGTGTAAGTGAGGTACGATCATCTTACCTGAAAACATCTTGTACTAGTCATCACAAAACGCATACATACACATATATTTTTTCTTCACATTTCTTTTGAGGATTTTCTACTCAAAAAATCCTTTATTTGTTTTTTCCATACCTCTACTGCGTATGACCTCACGGATCCTGGAGGAAAGATATCTCCCCCCAAAGGTCCAGAAACTTACAGAGAAATCATTCAGATAAGTATTCCTTTTGCTCATTTAAAACCATAATCTCCCAGCTGAACCATCAGCTTCACTCCCCCACCTCCCTTCCAGCGCCAATTTCCTACACCCACACTTCCTTTTTTCAAGCTCTATCTTTTTGGATTATTTTTGGGATTAATCCAGTGGTGTAAGGGAGAGGCAGCAGGTCTTTTCACTCATCAGGAGCGCCTCTATCTCTCTGCCAAATTTTTGTTTCCAGTTGTGCTCATAAGTTTACATACCCTAGCAGAATTTGTGGTTTTCTGGACATTTGTCAAAGAATATGAATGATAACTCACAAACTTTTCTTTCACTCATGGTTAGTGGTTGGGTAAAGCAATTTATTGACAAACAACTGTGTTTACTCTTTTTAAATCATAATGACAACAGAAACTACCCAAATGACCCTGATCAAAAGTTTACATACCCCAGTTCTTAATACCGTGTATTGCCCCCTTTAACATCAATGACAGCTTGAAGTCTTTTGTGGTAGTTGTGGATGAGGCTCTTTATTTTCTCAGATGGAAAAGCTGTCCATTCTTCTTGGCAAAAAACCTCCAGTTCCTGTAAATTCTTGGGCTGTCTTGCATGAACTGCACGTTTGAGATCTCCCCAGAGTGGCTCAATGATACTGAGGTCAGGAGACTGAGATGGCCACTTCAGAACCTTCACTTTATTCTGCTGTAGCCAATGACAGGTCGACTTGGCCTTGTGTTTCGGATCATTGTCATGTTGGAACGTCCAAGTACGTCCCATGCGCAGCTTCCGGGCTGATGAGTGCAAATTGTCCTCCAGTATTTTCTGATAACATGCTTCATTCATCTTGCCATCAATTTTGACCAAGTTTTCAGTGCCTTTGTAGCTCACACATCCCCAAAACATCAGCGATCCACCTCCGTGTTTCACAGTAGGAATGGTGTACCTTTCATCATAGGCCTTGTTGACTCCTCTCCAAATGTAACGTTTATGGTTGTGGCCAAAAAGTAAAATTTTGGTCTCATCACTCCAAATGACTTTGTTCCAGAAATTTTGAGGCTTGTCTCTGTGCTGTTTGGAGTATTGTAAGCGGGATGCTTTGTGGCATTTGCGTAGTAATGGCTTTCTTCTGGCGACTCGACCATGCAGCCCATTTTTCTTCAAATGCCGCCTCATTGTGCATCTTGAAACAACCACACCACTTTTTTTCAGAGTGTCCTGTATTTCTGCTGAAGTTATTTGTGGATTTTTCTTTGCATCCCGAACAATTTTCCTGGCAGTTGTGGCTGAAATTTTTGTTGGTCTACCTGACCGTGATTTGGTTTCCACAGAATCCCTCATTTTTCACTCCTTAATTAGAGTTTTAACACTGCTGATTGGCATTCTCAATTGCTTGGATATCTTTTTATATCCCTTTCCTGTTTTATACAGTTCAATTACCTTTTCCCGCAGATCCTTTGACAATTATTTTGCTTTCCCCATGACTCAGAATCCAGACACGTCATTGCAGCACTGGATGAAAGATGCAAGGGTCTTTCAGGAGTCCATAAACTCACTAACCTTTTATACACACCCACTGATTTCAAGCAAACCGATCACAGGTGAGGATGGTTACCTTTAGTAGACTTTCAAACCCGTTTGTGTCAACTTGTGTGCATGTTATCAGGCCAAAATCTCCAGGTTATGTAAACTTTTGATCAGGGTCATTTGGGTAGTTTCTGTTGTCATTATGATTTAAAAAGAGTAAACACAGTTGTTTGACAATAAATGGCTTCACCCAACCACTAACCATGAGTGAAAGAAAAGTTTGTGAGTTATCATTCATATTCCCTGACAAATGGCAAGAAAATCACAAATTCTGCTAGTGTATGTAAACTTATGAGCACAACTGTATATGAGAGCTTCGGAAACACCACGCTTTTAAGGACAGTGGCCCTACCCAGCAAACACAGAGGTAAGTTAACCCACCCGTTCAGGAGATCACGGATAGCCGTCAAGACCGATACTACATTGACTGTAGACAACAATTCCAGTGACTTGGGAATCATTATCCCCAAATACTTTAGAGCCCTCTGGGTCCTAGGAAACTGAGATAAAACAGGGTGATCATTAAAAGAAGACGCATCTCCCGATAGAGGCATCAGTTCCGACTTGGAAAGATTAACCTTATAACCTGCAAAAGATCCAAAACCGTCAATGATGGAGACAATAGGTTCTATTGAGTTGCTAGGGTCAGAGATAAATAGCAACATATCATCAGTAAACAATGCTATCTTAACCTCCAGTCTACCAACATAGATGCCTCTAAAAGAAGATGCGCCTCGAATAGCTATCGTCAGCGGCTCCAGGGCCAGAGCGAAAAGCAGTGGGGACAAGGGGCATCCATGGCGAGTGCCTCTCTGAATGTAAAAGGGGGAAGAAATATAACCATTTCCTAACACCTGTGTGGCAGGGTCTTTGTATAAGCGGGTCAGCACATCCACAAAGGCAGACGGGGCCCCAATCCTATGTAGGGTATCAAATAAATGGTCCCAAGTCACCATATCGAATGCCTTTTCGGCATCAAGTGATAGGATAACATTGGTGTCATTATCTGAGGAAGACTATAACCCCTGCATCACTGTTAAGACTTTTCTGATAATGACAACACCCTGACGACCCCAAATGAATCCTGACTGATCAGGATGTACAATAGAGGGCAAAATAAGTTTCATCCTGTCGGCTAATATCTTCGTAAATAACTTATTATCCGTGTTGAGCAGGGAAATGGGCCTATAAGATTCTGGGATTCCGGATCCCTACCCGGTTTTGGCAGCACCCTAAGGAACGCTGAGTTAAAAAAGCTAGTTAGAGCCTGACCTGAAAGCAACTCATTGAAAAATACCTGCAATGTGTCACGAATATGGGGCAATAGGATTTTGTAATAGTCGTTGGAGAGGCCATCCGGTGCCTGTCCAGTCTTCAGTGCCTTAATCACCCTCTCTACCTCCTCCACCGTAATAGGTGCCATGAGGGAAGAGGCTTGAGCGTCAGACATCTGAGGCAAATTGAGATTAGCCCAAAAAGCCTCTCTATTGGGTAAATTACTAAGAGGCTGAGAATACAGTTGGGAATAGAAAGAACTCAGCACCGCAGTAATCTTGGCATTAGTCCTGACTCTAGCACCGTCACCTGTGCGGAGGGATTTAATAACCGAAGAAGAGTGACGCCCTTTCAATAAAAAGGACAACAGTCTACCTGGTTTATTACCATATCTGTAAAAGGAGGCATTCCTATAAAAGGTATGTTTGGCTTCCAAATTATTCAGAATATTATCAAAAACTGCCTTTTTATTATTGTAATCAGCCCTATTAGTGGGGGTCGAAGATTGCTTAAACCTTTGGAAGGAAATTGTCAAGTCAGCCTGGGCTTCCAAATATGAGCTATCTAATTGTCTATCCCTGTGTGCATAATAAGACATAATAACCCCTCTCATTACGGGCTTAGACGCCTGCCAGAACGTCAGAGGCTTCTCAGACTCAAAGCTAGCATTATTACTCTTGTAGTCTAACCAAGCGGCTTCCAACATATTACGAAATTTCAATGAATTAGCCAGATGAGCCGGGAAACGCCATTGCATCACTTGACCCTTATCCACGTGTACTGACAGTTTAATCCAACACAGGGCATGGTCCGAGATGCTAATAGCTTTGATCCTAGCATCCATGACTTTAGGGAACATATGTTCTGACAACAACAGGTAGTCAATGCGGGAGAGCGTGCCATAAGCAACAGATAAGCAAGTATAATCCCGTTCAAGCGGATAGCACGCCCTCCACACATCCACCACCCGCAGTCGGCGTGCCATATACGGGATACCAACTTTCGGGGAGCTAGTCCCCTGACCCGCAACCAAATTCCTGTCCAGGACAGGGGACGAAACCACATTGAAATCCCCCCCAACACAATATTAGGATCAGTATGACCATACAGTTTGCTTAGCACATCTAAGAAAAATGCTTTGGGACGGTTATTCGGAGCATATATGTTACATAGTAAGAAGCGTGTGCGATCCACTGTGACGTCTACAATAACATACCAACCCTGCGGGTCAACATGCACAGAATGAACATTATGAGGCAATGACTGTTTAAGTAAGATAACCACCCACCGGGCCTTAGAGGTGTACGAGGCAGAGGCCAGTACTGACCACCGAAGTGTGTTAAGTTTGGCAATCTCTATAGGGAGGAGGTGCGTTTCCTGCAAAAACGTTATATCCATGCGGAGCTTATTCAAATACATAAGGATCTTTTTCCTCTTAGCCGGGGAGTTATTACCCCCCACATTCCACGTGCTAATTGTTAAAGAAGACATGCAACCTATCTAAACAATACCATTGAAAAAATGATGTGAGCGTAACGGAATCAGTGGTCCAGCCACCGCTGCTTATTCCATCGCGACACTTGAGCAGACACACAAGGGAGACAGGACAAGACACACACAGGGTAATAACACATAGAAAAAAGAAACATGACAGGACATGAGGCAACAACGCACCTCTACCGTCCAATAAATAAGAACTTCCATCCATATATTACTCGTAAGGCTAACTTCAAACATGGCATGCTAACCCCTAGCACACCCCAGCCATTAGCGACATTCAAAGAAGTAAATGAAAATCCCAGCTCCCCCCCAGCCCGACTGAACAGAATAAACTGAGGCTAAAAAAAGAGAGGGTGACAGATACATTTACACTAAATGATAAACTTTCAGGCAGTAATTCCCAGCTCGTGGATACCATACAAATGCCCAGTAAATGAACAGTCTCGTCTGGAACCCCAGGCTATCCAGCAGGTACCGCATGCAGTCCCCGACTCAGGGCCTATGATGTGGAACGTGGAGAATTGGGAGAAGACGAATGTCCCGATTTCCGGCCTCAGATAAATACCCAGCCGCGTCAGCTGCATTGGAAAAGTCCCGAAAAGAGTCCCCCTCAAAGATCCGTAAACGTGCGGGGTACAGCAGTGCAAACTTTCTGCCCTCCTGGATCAGGCGGGAGCAAATCTGAGAGAAGTCCCTGCGAGCTTGGGATACTTCTGCAGAGTAATCCTGAAAAAGACGAATGTCATCACCATCCCACGAAAGAGCCCTGTGTCTCCTGGAAGTAGACCAAATAGCTTCTTTGTGAAGAAAGTTTAAACAGCGAAAAATCACCACACGTGGCCTCGCATTCTGGCCCGTTCTGGGCAGACCCAGGCGGTGGGCCCTCTCCACTACCATGTCTGCACATGCTTCTTTAATTTCCAACAAATCTGGGAGGGACACTTGTAAAAAAAAAACGGTACAGGTCTGGCCCTTTAAGTGATTCTGCTAAGCCCATGATCCTGAGGTTATTTCTCCTCAACCTGTTTTCCAGGTCGTCTAATTTATTAATAACTTGGTAATAAGATTTCTGCGCAGTGTCAGCATTTGTTTTCAATTCTGCCACATCTTGGAATACTTCCCCCAATCTTTGCTCAGTGGATAATACTCTCTCGGACAGCTGCTTTAGCTGAGACCTAATGTCCTGCGCCACCTGCGTCAGCTTAGCAGCGTGCGCGTCCATGAGGGGCCCCATCGTTACCTGAATTGCTTTCACCACATCTCCATACGAAACCAGAGCTGCAGGGTCAGGGGAGGCAGGCGGAGAATCGTCATCCAGCGGCTGTGTGCCCTCCAGTGAGTCCGGTGCGGCGGCCATATTGGATTCTGCCCGCCGCCGCTCAGAGCGGGGTCTCTGCTGCTTTGCCGGCATGGGAGAGGTGAGGAACTTCTCCATATGGTGGAGGAAGCTTTCCCCTCACCTAAGCTGCGGGAACCACCGGGATTTGAGCCGCTTACGCGGCGCTGCGTGCTATGCTGGCTGGGGTAGCAGCGGAGCTCTCACACCAGGCACCCGTTCACATTGGAGCCGGAACCGGAAGTCTCTGTCTGTAGGTTTAATTAATAGGGAGGGCAGCAATTTGCCATCCTCTTTGGTCAGAGCTACATCAAGGAAATTGACACTTTTCGCGTCAAGGGTATACGTGAATTTTGCTGGCTATTCGCTCGCATTGTGGGCAGCCATAAGTGTCACAAATTCATTTTCAGTACCTCCCCATACAATGAGGAGAGCGTCTACGTATCTAAGGTATGCCAATATCTTGCCCGCAGTACAGCCATTCTCAAAAAATAATTGATGTTCAATTTGAAACATATACGAATTTGCGTATGATGGGGCCACATTGGACCCCATCGCACACCCAGATGTCTGTAGGTAGACGGAATTATCATAGCAAAAATAATTTCTGGTCAAAACCAGTTCCAATAATTGCATAAAAAATTCTATGGGAGGACCAGTGTACAATGGGTTACCAGTGAGTAACATTCTTGCAACCTGCATCCCTGCACCATGTGATATGCAGGTATACAGGCTGCAAACATCCACAGAACAAAGATAAGTCATCAGGCAAATTTGTAAGACCTTTTAAAGACAACAGCAGACTATTAGTGTCTTTAAGGTAAGTGGGCTTGGCCTGTGCACATGGTTGCATCAATGCATCTAAGTATGTAGAAATTGGTTGGTATAATGAGTCTTTTGCCGCAATAATAGGGCACCCTGGAGGGTTCTGAAGGCTCTTGTGAATCTTCGGTATCGTATACAGAAGGGGCTTAATCGGCCACTGTACTTCCAGTGCAGATTTCAAATCACTAGAAATCCAACCATGTGAACAGGCTTGCGACAGTAATAGATCCAACTCATTTTTCAATACCATCTTTGGGTCACTATCAAGCAATCTGTATGTACTGTTATCTTTTTAACTGCCTTATGACCTCAGCTTTATAATTGCACAGATTAAGGACCACCAAGGCCCCGCCCTTGTCAACACAATGTGGCACCATCGTACGCAAATTTGTATATGTTTCAAATTGAACATCAATTATTTTTTGAGAATGACTGTACTGCGGGCAAGATATTGGCATACCTTAGATACATAGACGCTCTCCTCATTGTATGGGGAGGTACTGAAAATGAATTTGTGACACTTATGGCTGCCCACAATGCGAGCGAATGGCCAGCAAAATTCACGTATACCCTTGACGCGAAAAGTGTCAACTTCCTTGATGTAGCTCTGACCAAAGAGGATGGCAAATTGCTGCCCTCCCTATTTATTAAACCTACAGACAGAAACAACCTGCTCTTGGCGAGCAGTGCACATCCTGAACCATTGAAGAATACCATATTCCCAATTCTTGAGAGCTCTTTGCATCTCTAAGAACAGGGATATGGGTATACAACAACTAGATAACATGTTCGAGAAGTTTTTAGAGAGAGGTTATAGTCCGCGGATCTGGCTAAAACCAGGGCCAAGGCACTAGCTGTCCCTCCTGAAGACTTATTTAAATCTAGGAAGGGTGCGAAAAATGTTAATCGGCATATTTGGTGCAATAAATATACACACCTGAGTCCTTTGATTAATAAGACAGCTAAAGAACTGTGGCCACTAGTAGAGTCTGATAAAGATTTGGGAGCGTTGCATCAAAAATCACAGATGACATGTTACCGTAGAGATAAGAATTTGAGGGATTACTTGGTGCGGAATGATGTGTCTACCATGGGTAGAAAGGAGAACACTAACTTTATGGGGAAACCGAAAAATGGATGCTTTAAGTGCCCCAACTGTACTACATGTGGGTTCCTATTGACAGGGCCCTCGTTCCATCACCCGTATAGAGGGGTCAAATACACCATTAGACACCGCTTGACATGCACTAGCCGTTTTGTGGTGTATGCCATAATTTGTCCATGTTCAAAAATGTATATTGGCAAAACAGAGGTCACATTTCGTGAGCGTATGGCATAACACCGCACGGCTATCCGTGCAGCGCTGAATATGGGCACCAGTGTGCAACCTGTTACATGTCATTTTTGTGAAGCCAGACATAATTTGTCATCCCTGCGGTACCGTATCATAGACCATGTGCCCCCCCTGTCTAGGTGGGGGCAACAGGTCTGTTCGGTTGTTGCAGAGAGAATGTGAATGGATCATGCGATTGGATACGCTGCCCCCCGTAGCCTCAACAAAAATTTGGGGATGCAGATAGTCATATGATGTATCTGTAGAATTTGGGCTAGTCATTGATTCATTTGGGATACATTTACTATGTATTATTTACTATTAGTGTATATTAATCAGTTGTGTCATTGGTTGCTACCACACTGAAGCCATGAAATCAGATCGTAATTAGTGAGCAGTCCAGAAATGCACATAAGTGGTTAAAATAATTGGTACACATGTAAGTGTGAAAATACTGGGTTGATATGCAAGGTAGTAGTACCTATCATACATCAATGCATTTCGTTTTACATGATTGTAAACGTGGTCCCTCGTGCTCTTTGTTTTTATTTGTTTTTAAATGTATATGTTATGTAATCCTATCACGCTGGTGTATTTGTTGTTATAGTTGCCATGGAGTCCGCCGTCACTTCCTGGAAGGTCTGAGCAGTGACCGGAAGCGGAAGTTCGGCGTGCACTGCGGGCGATGATTGCGGAATGTATAAAGCTGGTGAGTTTGTAATCTTTTGTATATGGCTTGATAAAAGCGCCGCCGAGCGCTGAAACGTTGCTAAATAAGCTGTTTCCGTGTATTCTTATGCGTCCGGAGTGCCGCCGATGGGGATGTGTATATGTAAGAATAAATATTTTTAAGAAAAGTCTGTCCCAATTAATGAAAAAAAGCCACCGTCTATTGTCGAAATCCAGGTTCTGAATAGCAAAAACTACAAGTCCCAGAATGCACTGCAGGTTTCAGATATTGAAAACTGATATTACCAGAGAGTCCACCTTTATTTCTGTATGTCCCAGATTGTCAGATGGCCACGCAGTTAGTTCA
Organism: Pseudophryne corroboree; assembly: GCF_028390025.1. Lineage (NCBI taxonomy): Eukaryota > Metazoa > Chordata > Amphibia > Anura > Myobatrachidae > Pseudophryne > Pseudophryne corroboree. Next base: position 82,694,525 of record NC_086451.1, read on the forward strand.
TCCGCTCTTGCTGCTAGCAACTGCAGTATTGCGATCCTGGATTGCAAACCCCTTCTCAAGTGTTAGCGTTGTCATACCCAGTTGCGAATGATATCAGACACTTGGGGTTGCATGGACACAGTGAGGGTTTCTAGGATTACTTTATGTGTGCAGGAACATCAACACTGCGTCCATCTCTGATTCAAGCCCTATGAACCACTAACATTACCGGTGGCCAAGGACATGCTGGATCTTTCTAGCCTTGGCATTAGAGTGTGCGCAAAAGGGGGTGTGGTCATGTTTAACAAGAGTGTGCCGTGAGTCACAGTGACTTGGCCTTGTGGCACGCCCCCATGTCTCTGTAGGGATGTAGTTGTGTGACCGGTGGTCAGGAGAATGCTGGTCACAATACCGATGCCAGGATCCCGCCCCACCCCGACTTCGTTACGCACGCCCCCCCTGCCGGGCATCTCGAAGCCGGGACCCCGGTGTCTGTATGGTGACCGGCGGTCTCCTGACCACCGGTCACACTTACTCATCTCATCTCTGTATGCCGGGTGGCCGAGCAGAGAACCGGGAGGCAGAGCTGCTCTATGTGAACCCGACAGCCGAGCAGAGTGCTTGGCCAGCCCTGGTCTAGCTGCATTTCCAGACCAGACCATCAGGCCACTGGCCCTACTGACATTTGCCAGAAGTGCTGGATGAGCAGTCCGGCTCTGCCGGTGGCCATTTAATAGATGAAATCAATATTCATGATAATGCAGCAGATGTATTCACAAAGAGTCGTAACATCACCGAGACACATGTTCCTTATTTTTTTATAGATTAAATTTTTACTAACGTTTCAAGCTATATGAAGGGGGGAGGGGGGGTACAGAAAGAAGAAAAAGGGAGGGAAGGGGGGGGGGTGTATATATGAAGTTGCACAGAGATACAATACAACCTGACACAATCCGCATAGTTAAATGGCGACATCTGAATAGTGAGGTTCTCTCAACAACAAAGTCACAATGCAAGACCAATTCAAAGTACTGTATTCACAATATATTAAGATAGCAACAACATCAATTATCAGTGGAAAAATTGATACGCCAAAGAATAGATATAAACATAAATAAAAAATACAAAGATAGATAGAAAGAAAGCCCACATAGTATGCCCGGAGACGGTACAACAGAAATACCCTATAGGTGCTCTAGAATTATTAAACATTTAAATTCTCAAGCGAGAGTAGATGCTCTATAGCAGGCCTGGCCAACCTGTGGCTCTCCAGATGTTGTGAAACTACACATCCCAGCATGCCTTGCTACAGTTTTAGCATTCCCTAATAGCAAAACTGTGGGAAAGCATGATGGGACTTGTAGTTTTACAACAGCTGGAGAGCCACAGGTTGGCCAGGCCTGCTCTATAGGCAACCCAGGGAGACCATGTGGTTAACTGTGAAGTCGTTGGTCTCGAGTATGACAGCCCTGCAGTCTCAAATTCAAAATGCGTTCGAACTTCATGTTCAATTGCGGGGATCGTGGGAATCAATAAGGTTCACCAATATTTGGCTAGGAAAAGTTTTGTGGATGCTAGAATATGACCTAGGACATATCGGTCATTGGGACGAATGGAGTCCGGAAACAGATGGAGTAACGCTATTTAAGGATGGGGAGACATCGGGGTTCCCAAAAGTTTGGAAATGAGGTCATATACTCAAGACCAAATGCTAGCAACCAGGGGGCACAACCAGAAAATATGGAAAAGATTTCCCACAATTCCACAATGTCGCCAACAGGTATTAGAAGTAGTAGGGCGCATAGTGTGTAAGAGGGAAGGAGTAAGGTATTGTCGGTGAAGAAGCTTGTAGAATTGTTCAATGTGGGATTGGCATTTAGAGACATGGAAACATCAGTGGTATACTGTCTGCCATTCATCCTCTATCCGGAGACAAGCCAAGTCTGATTCCCACTTAATTTGGGAAGGAAATTTAGCTGGTTGTTGAGGACAAACCAGGATATCATACCACCAGGAGATAGTACCTTTAGAGACCGCTTTACGAATTTTATTCTGTAGAAGTTTAGGAATTGACAGCACAGTACCTAACCGTTTACAAACACTTTGTAGCCAATGGCGCAGTTGGAGATATTTATAAAAATCTGTACTAGAAATACTGTATTTGGATTGAAGGGATGCGAAGGGAACAAAGGAGCCGGCCTCCGTCACATCACTTAAAGTAGAAATACCCCGGGAGATCCATGAATCAAATGATAGGTCAGGAATTAAATGTGCTAAAGCCAACAGTGAAAGTTCCAGGGATGGGAGGGTAACTTCCGGCAACTTAGGTACTAGAGAAAGCCATGATATATGTGTCACAACTGAGGGCTGGTGACCGTGACTGGGAGCCTCAGTTGTAGGGGCTGACGGGTACTTGAATTTAGGAGGGCGTGACCACGACAACAAGATTATCTTTAAGTGCTTTTATTAAACAAAAAGTCAGATAATGTGCAACCAAACAAAACAGTGACAAGTGAGTCTCTGAAATATTACTGGTTGTGACCAGTAATCTGAGGTGTAAGTGGTATGCACTATTGTACTTAGAAGCACAGGTGAAGCATAAGTGATGCTGGGGATCGTTGGTAAGCTTTGAGTGAAGCTGGGGTTCGCAGATAGAAATGCACTATTGTACTTAGAAACACAGGTGAAGCATGAAGTGATGCTGGTGATCGCTGGAGAGCTGTAGAAGAAGCTGGAGAATGGCTGCTGGGAAGCCGGAGTTCAGACACAGGTGAATCAGGGTAGACTGTAGAGGGTTAATCACTGGAGTGTCGGGTTACACTGCAGAGTGTAATCACCAGGGAGTCAGGCTGTACTGCAGAGAAAGTCCATGGGAGAACTGCACACTGGAATCACTGAAGACAATTGAAGCACTGACATCTTTCCACCCCAGGAACAGGATATTTATACCTGCTGGGAAGCAGGGATTGGCTGGCTGATTAACCAGAGACCAGAGTGCAGCTGCTGTGTAATCAGGCTGAGAGCAGAGTGCAGCTAATAGGCTGAAAGGTAACATGTGATTAGGAAAACATGGCTGCGCCCATGGTAGCTTTTGGAGGGAAAGATTGTTTGTAACTTGAATGTGAGCTTTAACCATGAAGCTGCCAGAATCACAGTAAAGAGATTTGAGACAATGAGATGCAGCGTGCTGCACACAGACAGTGCAGATGGAATCCAGGCTTGGAACACTGGGACAGTCTCCGGAGGCATTTGGAAGGTAAATACTGATAAGGAATTACCTAGATCGTGACAGCACCCCCTCCTTTAGGAGTGGCCCCAGGACACCTCTTTTAAGTTCTTTACCTGAACAAATGGAAGGATCTAGATTGAATCCTGATGAACTTGAACTGGCTGGGACCAGAGGAGACTGTACCGGACCTATGGACGAGACCAAATTAAGTCCAGACAAACTTGAACCGGTTGAGACCGGCGGAGACTTTAGACCGACGGATAGGACCGGATTAGATCCGAAGGTATTGGAATCGGCTGGAACCGAAGGAGGCTGATCCGGACAGACGGATGGGACCGGATTGGGTCCAGAAAAGCTTGAACCGGCTGGGACCGGCGGAGTCTTCGGATTGACGGTTGAATCAGCTGGAACTGAAGGAGTCTTTGGACCTACAGATGGAACCGGATTGGGTCCAGAGATATTGGAATCGGCTGGAACCGAAGGAGTCTTTGGACCTACGGATGGAACCGGATTAGGTCCATAGATATCGGAATCGGCTGGAACCGAAGGAATCTTCAGACAGACGGATGGAACCGGATTGAGTCTAAAGACAGTTGAATCAGCTGGAACTGAAGGAGTCAGAATCCGGTTAGAACCGGAATGAGTGGTATCCGAGTGTTCAGTTAGACCATCCTCGACCTGGTCCATGCTGGATGCCAACAGGGTGGTGCTCTCTGAAGACGGCAAACAGGAGTTCATAACTGCATCTGTAGCACAAAAATTTCCATCTGGGAACTTGGCTCTGGATACTTCCCTTGGGGCTGAAACTTTGGTGACCCCTCCTGGGGTTGACGAATCAGACACCTCTCCTCTCAGGGTTGTTTTCTCCAGCACCCCCCCTGGGGTTGACAGATCAGAAACTCCTTTTTGAGAAGACTCATATGCCCCTACTAGAGCTTGATCATTGGATATCCCTTCTTGGGCTGTAGACACAGACGCCCCTTCTTGGGCTGTAGACACAGACGCCCCTTCTTGGGCTGTAGACACAGACGCCCCTTCTTGGGCTGTAGACACAGATGCCCCTTCTTGGGCTGTAAACACAGACGCCCCTTCTTGGGCTGTAGACACAGATGCCCCTTCTTGGGCTGTAGACACAGATGCCCCTTCTTGGGCTGTAGACACAGACGCCCCTTCTTGGGCTGTAGACACAGACGCCCCTTCTTGGGCTGTAGACACAGACGCCCCTTCTTGGGCTGTAGACACAGACGCCCCTTCTTGGGCTGTAGACACAGACGCCCCTTCTTGGGCTGTAGACACAGATGCCCCTTCTTGGGCTGTAGACACAGACGCCCCTTCTTGGGCTGAGTAAAGAGCGTCATCATTCCAGAAAAGTTCGGACGCTAGGATCTGGAACTGTACGAGATATTGACCGACTGTTCGTGTCCCCTGACGTAGCCGGAGGATATCAGAGGAGGCTGAGGTCACACGACCTGCTTCGTCAAAGATGCGCCTGAAGGTTGCCAAGAAATCTGCATATGAAGAGAGCAGGACATCAGACTTCTCCCATAGAGGTGATACCCAATCGAGGGCGGAGCCACTGAGGAGGGAGATGATGTAAGCAACCTTGGTGCGGTCAGTTGGGAAACTGCCAGGCTGTAACTCAAAATATATCTCACACTGATTTAGGAATCCCCGACAGGCTTTTGGGGAACCATCAAACTTGGCAGGTGTCGGTAAATGGAGACAAGGAGCGGAAACAGGAATGGTGGGTGGGGCTACCACCAAAGGTACTGCAGTCGGCACACTGGACGCCCCTGAACCACGGAGGGTTACTTGTATTCCATCCAGCCGAGAGGAGAGGTCCTGGAGACAGCGGATCACATGGCCCTGTGCAGTCTCCTGACGTTCAAGGCAGGCTGCAAGTTCTTGCATCTGCCTGGTCGCTTGGACCTGGTCTCCGGCCGGATCCATTGGGTCAGTGCTTACTGTCACAACTGAGGGCTGGTGACACCTCAGTTGTAGGGGCTGATGGGTACTTGAATTTAGGAGGGCGTGACCACGACAACAAGAATATCTTTAAGTGCTTTTATTAAACGAAAAGTCAGATAATGTGCAACCAAACAAAACAGTGACAAGTGAGTCTCTGAAATATTACTGGTTGTGACCAGTAATCTGAGGTGTAAGTGGTATGCACTATTGTACTTAGAAGCACAGGTGAAGCATAAGTGATGCTGGGGATCGTTGGTAAGCTTTGAGTGAAGCTGGGGTTCGCAGATAGAAATGCACTATTGTACTTAGAAACACAGGTGAAGCATGAAGTGATGCTGGGGATCGCTGGAGAGCTGTAGAAGAAGCTGGAGAATGGCTGCTGGGAAGCCGGAGTTCAGACACAGGTGAATCAGGGTAGACTGTAGAGGGTTAATCACTGGAGTGTCGGGTTACACTGCAGAGTGTAATCACCAGGGAGTCAGGCTGTACTGCAGAGAAAGTCCATGGGAGAACTGCACACTGGAATCACTGAAGACAATTGAAGCACTGACATCTTTCCACCCCAGGAACAGGATATTTATACCTGCTGGGAAGCAGGGATTGGCTGGCTGATTAACCAGAGACCAGAGTGCAGCTGCTGTGTAATCAGGCTGAGAGCAGAGTGCAGCTGATAGGCTGAAAGGTAACATGTGATTAGGAAAACATGGCTGCGCCCATGGTAGCTATTGGAGGGAAAGATTGTTTGTAACTTGAATGTGAGCTTTAACCATGAAGCTGCCAGAATCACAGTAAAGAGATTTGAGACAATGAGATGCAGCGTGCTGCACACAGACAGTGCAGATGGAATCCAGGCTTGGAACACTGGGACAGTCTCAGGAGGCATTTGGAAGGTAAATACTGATAAGGAATTACCTAGATCGTGACAATATGCATAGAATGAACTACTGAGGAATGCTCATTTAGACTCCGTCCCGCTGTTGCGGGCAACCACAGTATATCAGGTAAGGGAACAGGTGACAGCAAGCCGCTCTCAAGGAGAACCCAAGATTTATCGGTACAATTCTCGAACCAAGCACCTAACGAGGCCAGGATACTTGCTACTTGATAGGAATATAAATCGGAATAAGCTAAACCACCTTTAGATTTTGGTAAAGACATTCTACTACGGGCAAGTTTGGGATTCTTGCCTTTCCAGACATACTTAATAAGAGCCGAGTTAAATTTGGTCAGCAAACATTTAGGCAAAAGAATAGGAATAGTCCGAAATAAATACAGTAGTTTGGGAAGCAGAACCATTTTCAGAGCATTAATACGGCCTAACCACGGTATATTGAGTAGCGCCCACTCATTTGTCATAGACAAAAATTTGTACATCAGCGGGGGATAGTTGCAAGCTATGAGATCCAAAACTTTGGGAGAAATCTGGATTTCTAGATACTTCAAGCTTTCATCCTGCCAGGCGTAATCCTATTCGGCTCTTAACAGGGCGAGTAAATCGGCGGGAAAGTTAATTGGAAGAGCCTCAGTTTTTGAGCGATTTAGCTTATAATATGAGATAGAGGAGTATTCAAATAGTATCTCCTGCAAACTATAAACAGATATAATTGGGTTGGTTAAAGACAGAAGGACATCATCGCTGAAAAGACATACCTTATACGGCCGACCAAACAGAACCGGACCGTGGACGGTAGGGTGAGCCTGGATTGATGCAGCTAAAGGTTCTATCGCTAAAACAAATACTAGGGGGGATAAAGGGCAGCCTTGACGAGTATCATTTGTAATCCCAAAAGTAGTGGACAGTAGACCATTAACAAAAACCCTAGCAGATGGATTGGAGTAGAGGGCTGTGATAGAGGACAAAACTAATCCCTCGATGCCAAATTTACGGAGAACAGCTTGTAAATATTCCCAGTGAAGCCTATCAAAGGCCTTCTCCGCATCTAACAAAATCAATAAGTGGGGTTCGGACGATGGAGAGAAGGCATCGAGAACATTAATTATTCTCCTGGTGTTAGCAGGGCTTGTCTACCCTGAACAAAACCTACTTGATTTTGGTGAATAAGAAACAAAAGTAACGGGTTAAGTCTATTAGCTATGAGTTTAGCGTAAATTTCCACATCGGAGTTCAATAAGGCAATTGGCCGATAATTTGACAATATAGTAGTATTTTTGCCCAGTTTGGGGAAGGCCACAATCCATGCTTCTAGCATTTCTGGAGGAAAGAATCCGCTAGATGAAGCCTCATTGAAGACAGGGGCCAAAACTGGGGCTAAAATACCTTTAAAATGCTTATAAAATAAATTTGTGTATCCGTCCGGACCTGGCGCTTTGTCAGCTGGTAAACTGGCTATTACTTTCCCTATTTCGTCTGCGGTCCAGGGACGTTCCAAGAGCTGAATAGTCAAGGGTCTAAAGATGGAAGTTTAAGCTTTTTCAAAAAGGTCTTAATCCCTTCACAGATGGTTGGGGAGTGATAGGGTCAGTACGGAGATTATACAGGGAGGAATAGTAATGAGCAAACGCGTTAGCTATCTCTAATGGGTCAGATACTGTAATAACTTTCAAATTCTTAACTTCCTTGATGCGATCTTTTGCTAGTTTCCCTCTCAACTTTCGGGCTAAAAGTTTGCCTGCTCTATCACCCTGGATGTTTAATTTGTATTTTAATTTGAAAAGGTTTTTATGGACCTCTTTCAGAGTCAAAACGTTTAATTCCTCTCTAGACTTTAAAAGCTTTTTGTAAAGTTACCGATTAGTGGGTGACCCTTTAAGTTTACCTTCTAGGTCAGCCAGTCGCTTTTCAATGGCTTTCAGACGTTCATTCAATGCCCTACAATGACGGGCCGCGGACTGGATTATAGAGCCCCTCACGACTGCCTTCAAAGCACACCAATGGGTGAAGAGGGAAGTGTCAGCTGTGAAATTAGTTTCTAGGTACAGGGTTAATGATTGCAAAATACATGTTTTAGAATCAGCATCATTCAAAAGGTACTCGCCAAGGCGCCATGGACGAGGGGGAATTTTAGTAGAGGACAGGTCCCACCTTATGAATAAAGCCGAATGGTCAGACCAGGTGATTGTCAGGATGGAAGTTTGTAATCTGTTGAAGAGTCCATTTATCGGACAAAGAAATATCAATTCTGGAGTAAGTTCTATGTACAGGTGAGTAGAAGGTGTAATCTCTACAAGTCGAATTCCGGGCTCTCCATACATCATAGAGATCATATTCGTTTAGAATACGTCTAAAGACCTGAGACCGGTCTCTGGGAGGGGTAAGTTTCAGAGGGCAGTGTGTCGAGGATTTATCCATAAACGGGTCTAGTACTAAATTAAAGTCCCCCAATATGATCAATGAACCTGACAGGGAGGCACGAAGGGTCTCACAGAATTTCCTAATGAATGCAATTTGTTTAGTATTCGGGTCATAAACTACTGCGATTGTAACAGGTTTATCTTCCAAGGTACCCACAAGGATTAAGTATCGGCCATCAAAGTCATTAATCTATTTCTCCAACACAAACTTGAAATATTGCGAGAACAAAATGGCCACACCTGCTTTTTTTTTAGGGCCATTAGACATAAGACGCCGTGGGAATTTATTATCAGTGAATTGCGGAGGAGAGGGGGCCATGAAGTGCGTCTCTTGTAAGGCAACGATGTGGGATTTAAGTTTTGTGAAATGGCGCAGAGCTAATCTGCATTTATTCAGAGAATTGAGTCTTTTGACGTTTAAAGATATAATATTAACCATGAGTAATTAGGAGCTACAGCGTGATAGGTAAAGCGGATCATATAATTCCAGTACAACAAGGATAAATAGAACCAGGGCCTATCGTTAGCGTAATGGAACAGCCGCATGAACCAGTAGGGAGCGTGTCTTATAAGGGTATCAGGAGGACAATGTAAAAAAACACATAGTACAGGGAACTGTAGGGGACCGCCAAGGTACCTGTACCTTGGGGGAAACATGCAAACATTAATGGGAAGTTTGAGGAAAGTGGGGAAGAGGGCAAGAAAAAGCAGAGAAAGCGAAAAGAACAGACAGCGCACCACAGGGGTGCTACATGGGGCTACCTATCGAGGTGGCACATTGGGGTAAGTGGGAGTAAGCTCTCCCCCTAACACTCCAAAGGGAAAACATCAAACAATAAATTGAGAAGTAACAGTGAAAACCGAGGAAAAGTCAACCTCGAACTCTAAAAAAAAAAAAAAAAAAAAACACGCAAAAAACAAAAACACACAGTAATAATCATTGGGTAACACAGGGGAAGATATAAAGTCATTGAAAAACCTATGTATGGTTTGCGGAGGAGGGCACCCGGTTAATAAACCAAACACCCCACCGCACAAAACAGTGCATACAAGCCCCAGCCAAATAATCAACCAAGAGTATGACAGTTGATAAAGGAGATTGACAAAGAGGCGAAATACATCACAGTTAGGAAGTATGGCTCACTGTCGACCAGTCCTGAGAGATCCTAGAGCCACTAGGACCCTCGGCAGCCACATCCCCCAGGTTCCAAGATGCAAGAAATTGAGTACCAGCTGCTGGAGAGGTGACAACATTTGTAGATCCATTACGTCTAATAAGCAATTTGGTAGGAAACCCCCACCGATACGGAATTTCCGCCTTCCTAAGGGCTTTGGTGACAGGGTAAAAAGATCTACGAGCTGCAAGTGTAGAGGCAGAGAGGTCTCCGAAGATTTGTGAATTTCCCAGGATAGCGTTGGTAGCATCCGAAGGCTGGGCTGCACGAAGCATTTGTTCCTTCACATGGTAGTAGCGAAACCTAATCAAGGTATCCTGAAGCGCAGCCGTAGGAGCACATGAGTCGACATGAGTTTTTAATGTTATTTTGGTGTTGTTTTCTTCGCATGGCTCGCTTCGCTCGCCATGCTTCAGGCATGGTACCTTCGCTTCGCTCTGCACAGATTACTGTTCCAATCGTAGTCCACGTGGATCGTTAAGTATGAAAAGGTTAAAAAAAAGAAAAAAATTGTGAAAAACTCATGTCGACCTTTTGGCCTGTCGACCTAGAACATGTCGACCTAGACACCCTGTCGACCTAGTTACTGTCGACTTAGAGACCGGATCCCACACTGGGTATGGCAGCGCAGGCCAGCGCTGTCGGTCGTGTCCCAGGTCCCAAACCCGCTGCACGTGGAAGCGAGCGGGGCACCAGGAGCCTAATCACCAGGGGGAGGGTTGGGGAAAACAGTGTAATCTCAGCCCCACGACTGCTTACCACTACAGCACCAGAGTCATCAGTGGAGCCTCAGAGGTAGCCACCAGGCCACAGAGTGGCTGTAGGGCCCCCGCGAGGCTGGTGATGATGTAGAGTCCCGAGGTCCAGAAGGGAGGGAGGCGGCAGGAGGGGCTCCCACAGGAGGTCGCGGGTGAATTCCGGCCGCCGGGTCCTGCTGGGGGTCCCGTAGGCGCCACTTCGGACACTTGCTGCGGCACCAGGCAGCCTGGTCCCGGGGTCAGGAGAGAAGGAAGGTGGCAGGCAGGGCTCCCGCTAATGATCGCAGGCGACTTCCGGCAGCCGGGTCACGTCAGCCATCACTCAGGGGACCGGCAAGAGGAAAGCAACAGCACGGGAGGCCGCGGCTCCAGGCAGCAGGGAAGGCCACAATCTGCAGGGACCTGTATTGAGATTCCCCGGCTCCGTGACCAAGCCTGCTGAATTCAGGTGAGTGTGGAGGAGATGTGGGGAACAACTGTGAGGGAGCAGAGTGGGTTTGCAGCTCGGTACAGAGGGGAAAGGACCCGTAAAATCAGGAGCTCTAGGAGAACACGTCCATTCACAGAGCTGTCCAGGCCACGCCCCCACATGTTCCTTATTAATAGACTGTAAACCTTCCAATGATTGGAGACATCTTACACCTCATTGGTGAATCCTGTTTTAATGTATGCGTGATAAGTCTCCCTCACACGTATAGTTGTTTTTTCTTGTTTCTTTTATTGCCATGTAAGTACAGTAGGTAGAGAACAACTTTTTCCCTGGCGCTCATCACTCTCTATTTACATTCTAGATACAATGAATTATTTATACAATGTAACACTGCCGGACCTGGAAGCAAAGTTAGAAGAGCTAAGCAATTCGGAGCATTTCCCTTCGCCGGTAAATAATTCTGTTACTTTCTTTTGCTAAATATATTGGCAGTCCATATATTTCTGGTGTGTCTAACCTTGTGCTTTCCTTACACACCTGTAGGTTCCAGAGAAAAGAGACCAGTTCTTAGTCAGTGAAATCTTTCAGGAATACACTGGGTCGGAAAGGATGCAATTGGAGATTCGGAAAAGACCAAAATCTAAAAGACGACCTAAATATACGTGATTAGGTGGTCACTTTAAAATCTTTTTAATTAGGTGTTCTTATACAGGGAGGTAGAAGCCTGTTTCAGAAGTAATATATCGACTTGCCCTGTACTAAAATCAATGGCTTCAGACCGATGACAGCTCTATGTTGCTGTTATGCATGATTGAAACTATTTTAACTTTTTTTTTTTATTATTCTTTATTTCTATTAACATGTTTTTATGACTTTTGTATGATAAATGTTATTTGAACATGAACTAGTATGTATGTACTCCCGATGATCATTAGCTATATTTATATACATTTGGTAAATACACATTTAGAGCCAAAAAGAACACTTGTGAAGGGTGTAGTATGTTTTGCGTTCCTATATCTGTGCAAAAATACACACCTTCCACAAGGGGTAGTCTTCAGTATGCCGGGTGTCTGGATTCCGGCGCCGGTATACTGAGTGCCTGGATCCCAATAGCTGGCATACTGAAGACCACCCCTTGTGAAAGGTATTTTTGCACAGCTATGGGAACGCAAATCATGGCTCAGAGGATGACAACTGTATTGCGTCTAGTCTAGGTAATATGAGGAATGTCATACTAGAGCATCTAAATACTGAAGCCTATTCTCACATGTCGCAGAGAGCTTCGGCTTACTTCCTTAGGTTTGGTTCTGTTTTTTCATAGTTTGGCCAAAATACAAATGTCTAGGGATATTGCATCTCATATAACTTATGTGATCTGGTTTAAAAGGTCCATCTGCTTTTCGAAAATAGGGTAATGTTGTCTTTCCCCCGGTAAGCCCCCATTTCCTTACTCAATCAGCTGAAGGACAGTAAGGAGCTCTTGTGTCCAGCTTGTAAGATGATTATTTCTTACATGGGAACAGAAGCACTTTCTGCCCCTGATTAACCAGTTTCAGATAAAGCGTGTAATACCCTCCTTAAGGCCAACGCAAAAATAAAGATTAGAACTTGTCCTGTAGCCCAATGAAATTATTGCATGTGAAAGTGAGGAATGGATTCAGCACATTCCTGGTACATGATTTTTCTTTCAGTATCTTTAAAAAAAAAAAAAATTTTTTAAACAATTTTATTGAAGCATCGAGTGTCAAAAACATAGGTAATATGACAAATTATGATGCAGTTGAAAGAAATACATTGTGTCATGCTTGAAGACAGCAAACAATATCCAAACCGAAAGTACAGATTAGTCTAACGTCATAATGACAAAGTCTTATAAGTACTGTATAAAATACATTCACAGATACAATGAGGTATTAATTAAAGAGGTTCTGCGCCGCCAGCGTCCCGCCCCCCCCCCCCCCCCCCAGACCCCAAGGGGTATATACTAAGCAACCGACCCGCGTCCATCATCTACTTAACCATGGTCTTACAATTGTATTGGGGGATCGTTTGCCGCCTGTTGTAACATATACCAGGGTGAATTTTTCATACTATTGTGAATTTGTGTTTTAAGTGAATTCGATAAAATGGCTATATACGACTCCCACATTAGAAAGAACTTCTCAATCCTGATTTCCGTCTCCAAGATAACTTCGACCCACTGCATTCTAAACAAATAATGTAATTTGGCCTTAAAGAGTGAGAGTGAGGGTGGGGAAGGGTGTAGCCAAGTCTGCAAGATGAGACTTACAAGCTGCCGCACATATAGCTAACAAAAGACGTCTCCCCCCTGGTGTAATGCGAGTGTTTGGAGGAAGCATTCCAAATAGGGCCCATTCAGGAGTTACAGGAATATAGTTAACTAAGTTGGCTATGGAGTAGGACCTAACCTGTAACCAAAAACCCCGTATAACGGGGCACGCCCAGAGACAGTGGAATAGATCTGCTGAAGGAGAGCCGCACTTGTAGCAGTTCGAGTTTTGCGAATCACCTATCAGGAATCTTCTATTTGGAGATAAGTAGGCTCTATGTAATATATTTAAAAACATTGCTGTGTATGAAGAATAGGGCAACAGTGTACATGCTTGGAGAGGTGGGATATCCATGTACTAAGATTTTTAGAGGAATTATCTGACATAAGTCCCTGACGTATGCAGGAATAAACTGTTGAAATGGCTCTGTTTGTCAAACACTGATTCTGTAATAGGGTATCTATCGGATTCATCCAATCCAAGTCTGAAAAAGTTCGTATAACCGAACTAACGTAGTGTTGGGCCTGCAAAAATGCAATAGGGTGGGCAGCTAATTGGGGATATTGCTCCTTGGTCTCCAGGAACGTGGATGGCCTTCTGTTTGACCTACAGACCAAGCTCCTCACAGTATTCACGCCGAAGGTTTGCCAAGTGGTAAAGGGACAGGAGGCCTGCCCATTCTGAAATTCAGGGTTGTCAATAAAAGTCAAAAATAGGGATTTATGTGCGTTCAATCCGAATTTATTTCTTAGGATATGCCAGGTTTTCCTGGTGTGCCAGAGTAATGGGTTGTCCCTTAGTATGGGTGAAATTTCGTGGCCTTACATATGAAGAAAACTAATAAGATTAGTGTTTTCCAAGAATTCTGTCTCTAGAGAAGTATTAGCATAGAGATCGCGACCACATAACCAATCCTTGATGTATCTCGTGTGGGCTGCGTAGGAGTAGAGCTGAATATTAGGAAAATTGATTCCCCCATTTGTTTTAGTTTGCTGTAACTTGTTCAGGCCAATTCTTGGATATTTGCTATTCCAAATAAATTTTCTGAATATGCTGTTGATCAGCTTTGCATCTCTATTAGTAATCAAAAAAGGGAGAGCTTGTATTGGGAACATCAGTTTTGGAAATGAGATCAATTTGACAAGATGGGATAATAACAGATTTTTCCATCCTTCGAGTTCTTTTGATATAGAGCGTATTATAGAAGAAAAATTTAGATCATAAAGAAGAGATGGATTGTATGAGAATTTGACCCCTAAATAAGTGAACTGTTGTTGAGCCCAGGTTATTGGTATATTGGCTGTAAAAGAGGTATGTGATGAGGGGTTCCCTAGACGAAGAGCTACCGATTTTGATGTGTTAACCTCAAAACCAGATACCGACCCGAATTCAGCTAAAAGCTGAAATATTCTGTCAAGAGAGTTTGAGGGATCCGCTACATACAGTAAGACGTCATCCGCAAAGGCGGTCAATTTAATTTCCTTACTACCAATTGTTATGCCTCTATAACAAGCGCTATCCTGTAAAAGGCGGAGCAGCGGTTCAATAGCTAAATTAAATAAAATAGGCGAAAGGGGGCAACCCTGTCGAGTTCCCCTGTGCATGGTGATGGGATCGCTTTGATATCCATTTATCAGTAGGGAAGTGGAAGGGTCAGTATACAAATATTTTATGAAATTAATGAAGGCGGGGTCGAATTGACGCATTTGCGGCACAGAAAATAAATGTGGCCAAAAAACTGTATCAAATGCTTTCGTTGTGTCCAAATTGAGAAGAGTATTGTGTGTATGAGTTTCTCCATGGGATGACACTACCGCTGCTATCGCCGTTCTAATTCCCTTAACCAAGTGTTTCTGGCGAACGAACCCTAATTGGTGGTCTGTAAGAAGTTGCGGTAACATTAATTGAAGCCGGTCGGACATAATTTTTGAAAGAATTTTTACATCTGTATTGAGTAGAGTAATCGGCCTGTAAGAATCTATTAGTCGGGTGTCCCGTTGGGGCTTAGGAATCAGAACAGTATAGGCATTGTTAAAATGTGGAAAGGCAGTATTGTTTCTGAGAATTTTATTGAATAAATCTACTAAAGTAGGGGCTATATGTCCCTGCAGAATTTTGTAATATTCATTAGATAACCCATCCGGGCCCGGCGATTTGTGCAACTTCAAATTGGATATTGTGTGCGTCACTTCATCTAGTGTTATGTCTTGTAAAAGTAATTCGTTTTGAGAATTGGATATCAGGGGAAGGTTTGCCTCTGACATCAAATGGGCATGTAAGTCCTGGTCAAATTGGCGTGGCCCATACAGATTAGAAAAATAGTTTTCGAAATGCTGAAGAATACGGGAGGTCGTTGTATCTATTGTTGATGAATGTGGATCTTTAATTGCCGTGATCAATTTCCTAGATGTGTTTGATTTTGACATGGTGGCTAATAGGCGGCCAGTTTTATTTCCCCATCTGAAGTATTTAAATTTTGAGAATGTTAGATCTCGTTGTGCCTGCGCTAGTAAAAAGTCGTCTAGTGAGTGTCGTGCTTGAGTGTATGTTAATTGAGTGTCTGGGGAAGGAGAGTCCACATAAGCTCGTAGTGCTACCATCAAGGAGGCATGAAGGGACTGATATTGTGCAGAGGCCTTCTTTTTTTGTTGAGATACATACTCCATTATCCGGCCTCTTATGGTGGCCTTGGATGCCCCCCAAAAAATAGTTGGTTGTTCCCAATAGTCAATGTTGTCGTCTATGTAAGTCATCCAACTATTAATGAGAAAAAGGCGGAAATCTTCTGAATTGTATAAATGAGTTGGAAATCTCCACGGTCTAAAATTCCCAGTAAGATTTGACCTAGTGATGCTAAGCGAAACTGGGGCATGGTCCGAAACCAGAATATTGTGTATATCAGTTTTAAGCACACGTGAGACCAAAGTATCTTCTACAAGAAAAGAGTCAATTCTAGACCAGGAGCCATGAACCGCTGAGTGAAAAATGAACGACCGGTCCGTTGGATTTAAAAGTCTCCAAATGTCACTGAGCCGCAATGTTGTTTTAAGAAATTGTATCTGTGTACCTGAGGACAGTGTAGGGTTTTGTGGGGCAGGTTGTCTGTCCATTGTTGGGTCATCGACTGAATTGAAGTCTCCCCCTATAATTAAAAAAAAACATTTTGACGTTGTGCCAAGGTTTGTGTTAAGGTATGTAGAAACTCGGAAGGCAACACATTGGGTGCATAAATATTAACTAAGGTATAGTTTTTGCCCCATATGGTTGCGTCCAAAATTAAGAAACGTCCCTCGCTGTCTGGAATGGAGGCATTAACAGAGTATTGGACATCTTTTTGGAATAAAATTGAAACCCCCCTGGTTTTCCTGTGAAATTTTGAGGAAATACATTCGCCCAGCCACGGAGCCCGTAGAGTCGAATCACCTCCCATCTCCCAATGCGTTTCTTGTAAAAATATTATATCTGGGCGGAACTTACGGAGATGAGTCACCACTCTCTTTCTCTTAATTGGAGAGTTGAGGCCTCCCACGTTCCAAGACACAAATTTAAGAGGGGATTGAGGGGGAGGGAGATTGAAAATTAGAATGCATTACCCAACACCCAATTTAGGAAACCGATCTGTCAAATGATATGTGCATGTATAAAGAACCCTCCTGTCCCAGCCATCAGGAAGGCTCGTTTGCCTAGGAGCACGGGGAGAGAGCGCGAACACCAGCGGCACAGACACTGTAAACACACAATGCTTTATAACATCTTTTCTAGTTTTTCCAAAACCTATCAACATGAGGATGGGCAGTGTACTTTTTTCACAGACACCCAAGAACCAATAACATATTAACATCAAAAATAAAAAATAAAACATAGTAAAGAGAAGTATAGTTCGAGTAGCCTAAAAATGATTACCAGTACAACAGCACATTATGCACAATTAGTACGCTAGGTGAAATTCAGTGATTAGAGGGTCCCGCAGTATTAAGTACTCTAGAAAAATGAGTTTTTGCCAGTTTTGGATCAGAAAAAAAGGAGTCTCGGCCATTCTCCTGGACCCGTAGTTTAGCAGGATACATAAGTTGGAAGCGTTTATTGTTGTCATGAAGTAGTTTACACACTTCTGCAAAGTCCTGAAAGATTAAAATTTTCGATCCCTCTACCTCCAGTTGGGGGATTTTACGGTAAGCCCTCAGGATCGATTCTTTCATACGGTAGTCTAAAAATTTAGCAATAACCGGCCTCGGTCTTGTGAGTGAATCGGGTCTATCTGGACCAAGCCGGTGGGCTCGCTCAATATGTGGCAAGGGTGGGGAATCTAATATCTTCAATTCTCTGGGAAGGGCGGTTGTTAGGAATTCGAGAAGCTTAGGGCCTTTAATTGTTTCAGGAATGCCGATAAAACGGAGGTTGTTACGACAGTGACGATTCTCTAAATCATCAACCTTATCCTGTAACGTCTGGAGGGAAGAGGCCTGAGTCTCAACTAATTGTTGAAGGGAGTCAGTGCGATCCTCCGAATCGCTCGTCCTCTGCTCCAAGGAGATGATTCGGGTAGTATTAGTGTCAATTTTAGTTAAGGCTGCGTCAAAAGCAGTTTGTAGGGTTTCCAATTTTTTGTCAATCAATGGCATGAGAATTTTGGAAATTTCCTGGGCCGTTTCGGCAGCCGAGGGAATTTTTGGAATGTTAACTGGAGAAGAGGGTGCACTCAGCGAGCACTCGTCTTCAGAATGATGTATTGGAGAAGAAGGGGCAGTAGAGTGCCCCTGGTTATTTTTATTATTCCCCATTCTCGTATTAGTATTAGAGGATGTTTGAGACTTATTGGCACTTGTTCTGTGATAGTATTTATCCATAATGAATAACCGATCACAGTGAACAAAAAAAAATAAAAAATGGTGTTCCGTTTCAAGACCCTTTTGTTATGGTCGACTATCCACAACAGCTGTTCAACTTATTGCAGAAAAAACCTGCAGAATCAGAGAGGCTACTCAAATACTAAATAGGTGGTCACATACTGTACAGTAGGCTAGTCAGAGTATTATGATTAATGGTGTTCTAAATTAATAATCAAGATTACATAAGATTAGAGAAAAGTATATAAATAGGAAACAAATAAATGAGCGTGATAGTAGGTACACGAATTGAATTGAGTACCGAAAGAACCGGAAAACTATGCAAATACCCAGGTATTGTTGAATTCCTACACAGGTTATAGAACAGGCCACTATGGCCACATATGGTATATCAAAATTTCACGCCAGTAAAACTAACCAAAATGGTTACCACCATGAGTAGTTGAAATATGTGTACAATATGTGTACAATATGTGTGCCCAAAGAGTTTGAGAGGTACATATACAATCAGTACTTAACAGTTTTGCATTACCTCCAAGTAAAGTTACATATTAAGTAAGCAATGGTGCGTCATGCGCCCAATTACCAAGCATCAGTAAAGGTAAGAGTAAAGCTGCGGTTTATGGGCAATTTTCTAACAAATATTGACGTATCACTCTAAACTCCTCTACAAACTAGGTTTGTAGCAGATCCCTTTGCAGCTGCTAGAAGAAGAAAGAAAGGAAAATAAATATATATATATATATATATATTGTAACACTGTAGGGGTGCAAGGCGCCTTTTCCTGGGGAATATGGTAGCACGCAGCAGCTGAGGAACAACACAAGTCCAGTTTCTGGTACAACTGACCCCGGCCAGTTTTATTGAAACAGAAAATAAAACAAACCCCAAAATAAAAATACCTTGCCTGTCCGGCACTAACTAAACATAAGATATTCCTAACTGTCACTAAACAAAACACAGAGTTCTTCAGTACATACTGTATAGCTCACTTGCATCAGAAAGCGTGTCTCTCACACACAGATCCTGCAGCCTTCCCAGGCAGTCTGCCCATACTAATCAGGTTAGCAGCACTATAACACACTTACACAGCTGAAACCCTGATTAGCCCTCTGTGAGGCCAAAGACCCGAACTGGGCCCAATGTCTAGAACTCGCCTTATCTCTCTCTCAGAGCCTTTACCCAGCTTTTACAGCAAACTGAAAAGGTTCAGACAAAATAAAAAGCATTTTTCCTAGAAGTTAACATTTTCTAAAACATGTAAGACAAGAACCTGGGACAAATATACCTGCCCTCAAACACTATCCCAGTGTTCTTGTCACATATCCCCCTCCCCTGTTTCGACCTAGGGGCCGGAACACTTGTAGCCCCCAAACAGAAGATGCGAGACAATGCATCTGCGTTGGCCAATTGTGTTCCCGGTCTATGTTCGACAGTAAACTTAAAGTCCTGCAACGCTAGAAACCATCTAGTTACACGAGCATTCTTGCCTCTATTTACATACATCCATTTTAAAGGGGCATGGTCTGTCACTAGTCTGATTTGTCTACCCAAGAGGTAATATCTCAAGGTATCTAGTGCCCACTTAATGGCCAAAGCCTCCTTTTCCACAATGGCATACCTTTTTTCATGCTCATTGAGTTTCCTACTCAAATAAATGATAGGGTGTTCGTCCCCATCTCTGGTTTGGGACAGCACAGCACCTATCCCTACCTCTGAAGCATCTGTCTGTACCACAAATTCTTTTGAAAAATCTGGTGTTATCAACACCGGTTGTGAACACAAAGCCACTTTTAACGCTTGGAACGCCTTTTCTGCATCAGGGTTCCATTTCACCACATTTGACTGCTTCCCTTTGGTAAGGTCTGACAACGGCACCGCTGTGGTCGCAAAATTAGGAATAAACCGTCTATAGTACCCAGTAATTCCCAAAAAAGCCCTTACCTGTTTTTTATTCACTGGACGAGGCCAGTTTTGAATAGCATCAACTTTATTCAATTGGGGCCTAATCAGACCTCTGCCTATGGTGAAGCCCAAGTATTTGACCTCCTCCATTGCGAGGCAGCACTTCTTTGGGTTAGCAGTTAACCCTGCCTCTCTGATTGAGTCCAGTACTGTTTGTACTTTAACCAAATGGGACCCCCAGTCTGTACTGTGAATTACCACATCATCCAAATAGGCAGCTGCATATTTTCTATAGGGCCTCAAAATTTTATCCATCGCCCGTTGAAAGGTTGCTGGAGCCCCATGCAACCCAAAGGGTAACATCTTATACTGGTACAGCCCCTCCGGAACCGAAAAGGCTGTTTTTTCTTTGGCGCTATCAGATAAAGGTATTTGCCAGTAACCTTTGGTCAGGTCCAATGTGGTGAGAAACCTGGCTGTTCCCAGCCTTTCTACAAGCTCATCCACACGGGGCATGGGGTATGCGTCAAACTTGGACACCTCATTTAACTTACGAAAGTCATTACAGAAGCGTATGCTACCGTCGGGCTTCGGGATGAGCACTATGGGACTGGACCACTCACTGTTAGACTCCTCTATGACTCCAAGTTCTAACATGGTTTTAACTTCCTTAGAAATAGCTTCTCGCTGAGCTTCAGGAATCCTATATGGCTTTAAATGAACCCTGACCCTTGGTTCTGTGACAATGTCATGTTTTATTATGGTCGTTCGGCCAGGCAGCTCTGAAAATACCTCCCTATTTTGGATGAGAAATTCTTTAACCTGATTGTTCTGATCAGCTGATAATGTCTCTGACACCTTCACTGCGGGAAGCAACCGGGGTGAAGACACCGAAGGGCAAGGCTCCGCTGACAGAGACAACCTATCTTTCCAGGGTTTGATTAAGTTAACATGGTAAATCTGTTCGGGTTTTCTCTTTCCCGGCTGGTATACTTTGTAATTAACCTCATTCACTTTTTCCCTAATCTCAAATGGACCCTGCCATTTAGCTAGGAATTTGCTTTCCACAGTGGGTACCAAAACAAGAACTCTATCTCCAGGAGCAAATTCCCGTATCTTGGCACTCCGGTTATAGACCCTCTGTTGAGCACTTTGGGCCTGTTCCATGTGCTCTCTGACAACAGGTACCACGGCTGCAATCCTATCCTGCATTTGTGTTACATGCTCAATAACGCTTCTATAAGGAGTGGGCTGTCCTTCCCACGTCTCTTTGGCAATATCCAACAGCCCTCTGGGGTGTCTACCATACAACAAATCAAATGGAGAAAACCCCGTAGAGGACTGAGGAACTTCTCTGATGGCCATTAACAAGTAGGGCAACAAACAATCCCAGTTTTTCCCATCTCTCTCAACAACCTTTTTTAACATACTTTTTAATGTTTTATTAAACCTTTCCACCAACCCGTCAGTTTGGGGATGGTAGATGGACGTCCTGAGGTGAGTGACCTTAAATAACTTGCACAATTCTTTCATGATCCTTGACATAAATGGAGTACCTTGGTCAGTCAAAATTTCTTTTGGTATTCCCACTCTACTAAATACCTGCACCAGCTCCCTTGCTATCGCCTTGGTTGTGATAGTGCGTAAAGGGACAGCCTCAGGATATCGAGTGGCATAGTCCATAATTACCAGGATATACTGATGGCCCCGAGCAGACTTTAACAAGGCCCCCTCGAGATCCATGGCTATTCTGTCAAACGGGACCTCTATAATAGGCATGGGAACTAGTGGGCTCCTGAAATGGGGTCTAGGGGCATGATACTGGCATTCAGGACAGGAAGAACAATATTCAGACACTTCTTTATAAACCCCTGGCCAAAAGAACCTTTGTAAAACTCTTTCAGTGGTTTTTTCTGCCCCTAAATGTCCTGCGGTAACGTGACTATGAGCTAAATCTAGTACCGTTCTCCGATAAGGCTGGGGAACTACCAGCTGTTCTACCACATCCTCACCCCTTTTGACAATGTGGTACAAGAGCTCATTACAGATGGCCATGTGGGGATACGTAACCCTGTCACCTGGTACCACAGGTTCCCCATTAACAATCTTAACATTCTCTCTAGCCTTTATTAAGGTAGGATCCTTTAACTGTTCAGACGCAAACAGATCCTTCTTTACCTCCAGGTCAGGCACGCTTTCAGTTCTAACTACTATGTCTCTGTTCCCGGCAAGAGGGTCCTCACTGGACTCCCCATCTGTCACTTCCCCAGCCAAACTAGCAAAAGGCAAAGGGCCAGAAAGTTCCGAAGACCCACGTACATCCATAAAATCACCGGTATTATCAACTGGCTTTTTACTTTTCACATCTGTTGATAACCGTGATTCCCACAGTTTCCAAAAATGAGGAAAATCCCTCCCTATTATGGCCTCATGCACCAAGGTAGGGACCAGTCCCACTTTAACCATTGCTGACCCACAACAAGTTTCTATAGTCACCTCAGCAGTGGCATAATGTTGGGTATCCCCATGTATGCAAGTTACCCCAATAGGTATTTGCTGGACCTTTAAGGGGTTCACTAACCCAGCTTTCACGAGGGTAACTAAACTTCCTGAATCTAGCAAGGCCTCTACCCGGTTACCCTCTAAGAACACATCACACATTTGTTTTTCCAGCTCAGGTGAAGGTACCACAGTACAGGCTAACCTAGCAAAGAAAGACATTCTGCGACATTCAAAGGCAGCATCACATTGCATGGGTTCTTGCATGACTGGGCAATTGGCAACAACATGACCTGGCATACCACATCTAAAACATTTAACCACACGATTATCAACCCGTTTGGGCAACATAGACCGTTCTAGCCCCATTGGCCTGTCTCCAGGGCCAGTGTTTACAGTCTCTCCAGCCTTGCGTTCTCTTAACCGCCCAGCAACGTTTTCCCACGGAACAGTCTTACCAGTCTTTACTGAAGGGCGCTGTCGAGGATCTATGGGTTGCTGGGTGGTCATCAGTAGTTCCTCTGCTGCCAAATACCGCTCTACCATGTCCACTAATTGGTCAGCAGTACCCGGGTTTCCATGGCTCACCCACTTGCGCAGGACCATGGGCAAAGATCTCAAGTAGCGGTCCATGACGACTCTTTCAACCATCTGGGGACCAGTTAATGTCTCTGGCTGTAGCCATTTTTTTGTTAGCTGAATAAGGTCGTGCATCTGAGAGCGCGGAGGCTTCTCCATGGCGTACACCCAACGGTGCACCCGTTGTGCTCGTACTGACAGCGTGACTCCCAGGCGGGTCAGGATCTCAGTCTTTAGTTTATCATAGTCCCGAGCCTCAGCAGGGCTTAAATCAAAGTACGCTTTTTGGGGCTCACCTGACAGAAAAGGTGCCAGCAGACTGGCCCACTGTGCTTTTGGCCAGTTCTCACGCTCTGCAGTCCTTTCAAACGTGGTCAAGTAGGCCTCCACATCGTCAGCCTCTGTCATTTTCTGCAGGAAGTGACTGGCCCGTATAGAACTAGAGATGGTCGGAGCACTGACGGCCACATCTCCAATCCGGGCTGCAAGGCTCTGCACCACTTCTGTTAAGGCCTCTCTATCCTGACGCTGTTGCCGGTAAAGTTCGTCAATAGCCACCTGCTGCTGTCTCCTATTTTCCTCCATTGCCACCTGCTGCTGTCGGTTGGCCTCCTGCTGAGCCGCTGTAGCTTGCAGCAAGGCTTTAAGCAGATCCTCCATGTCGACAGATTTTTCAGGCGGCTTTGTAGCTGCTTTCACCCAAGACATATATCAAACCCTCAGGGGTGAGTCTCAGTAACTTCACACTGGGCTGTATCTGCATAAACCACCGTTTTCTGCAGGCCTCACAAAGCTGCTGCTTTCACTTATGCGCAGAACGGGGTTGCTCGCATTCTCCACCAAGTTGTAACACTGTAGGGGTGCAAGGCGCCTTTTCCTGGGGAATATGGTAGCACGCAGCAGCTGAGGAACAACACAAGTCCAGTTTCTGGTACAACTGACCCCGGCCAGTTTTATTGAAACAGAAAATAAACCAAACCCCAAAATAAAAATACCTTGCCTGTCCGGCACTAACTAAACATAAGATATTCCTAACTGTCACTAAACAAAACACAGAGTTCTTCAGTACATACTGTATAGCTCACTTGCATCAGAAAACGTGTCTCTCACACACAGATCCTGCAGCCTTCCCAGGCAGTCTGCCCATACTAATCAGGTTAGCAGCACTATAACACACTTACACAGCTGAAACCCTGATTAGCCCTCTGTGAGGCCAAAGACCCGAACTGGGCCCAATGTCTAGAACTCGCCTTATCTCTCTCTCAGAGCCTTTACCCAGCTTTTACAGCAAACTGAAAAGGTTCAGACAAAACAAAAAGCATTTTTCCTAGAAGTTAACATTTTCTAAAACATGTAAGACAAGAACCTGGGACAAATATACCTGCCCTCAAACACTATCCCAGTGTTCTTGTCACAATATATATATATATATATATATATATATATATATATATATATCAATACAAAAGCAGCAAGGCACTCAAAGGACTCTTATGCAAACACCTTTAATGATGGTGTGTTAGCTCAACATGTTTCAGGGCATCAGCCCTTTCGTCAGGATACACCAAATACAGCAGACAGACAAACACAAAACATTTAAATACCTGTTAGACGAGTCCTGTCTCCCGCCGGCGTCCGCGTCCCCAGCTGCAGCCGCTGATGCACCGCCGAAGTCTCGCTTCCGGGTTCACGCAGGTCGCGGTTGCCTAGCAACCGCCAGCTTGCGCTCCAGTGAAGCAAGCCCAGACAAAGTGTTCACCGTAGGCGTCATCTGTGGGGGACTGCCGGGGACAAGACCATTACATAAGTAAACTATATACATTAAAAACCAATAACAAACATTGGAAATATATAAATGCGGCAACCAGTGAATGAAGGGATTAATAAACAAGCAGATTAGTGAAAAAACAAATGACAAATTCAATACTAGCTGTTGGGATATAAAGACACATCACACCCACCCATCATAGAGTATATTTCTATACAATTCTATATAGTGGAGCTTAATTACTAACACTAATCTTCCATCTATAATCCAATTAACGTAAGCTGTTCCAATTAATTTTATCGTTCAATCCGCCAGGTACCGTGGTACCCAAACGGATGATCCATCTAGCTTCAAGCACACACAGTGCTTTGATCCGATCACCTCCGCGGGGAGACTCCCGCACATGATCAATCATAAAATACTTGAGATCAGACAGTGTGTGGCCCATCATCTTGAAGTGACGGGCCACAGGCTGATCAATGACTCGGCCCTCAGTGGACAAATGTATCGCCGACCTGTGTAAGGCCATACGTTCCCGGAACTTCCGCGAAGTTTGGCCAACATAATATAACCCACATGGGCACGTGACCACATACACCACAAATGATGAGGTGCATGTGAGTACATATCGGATGTCATATGTGATTTGATGATGGGGATGTTTGAAGGATTTGCAGGCTATCATAAATCTGCATGTGGTACAGCCGTGACAGCTGTAGCACCCTGCAGGTTTAACATATATGTTTGGTAATCGAGGGGTACCTCTGCCTGTGATGTCAGTAATCATTAGTCTGTCCTTGAGGTTGCGGCCTCTCCTGAATGCTGCTAGTGGGCGAGTGGATTTAAAGCATGGGAGGTCCTTATCTGAGGTTATGATAGGCCATAGTGCCTTCGTTGCCCGATTGATCACTGGGCTAGCGGTAGTGAAAGTACTGACCCAAGGAAATACCTTCTCCGGTGTTCTACTATGCGACTGCATTAATTGAGCTCTAGGTATGCTCAACACTTGCACTTTATTCTGCTCTAGCATCTTACGGTCATATCCTCGTATAGTGAATTTAGAGATTAATTCATCTATGGCCTCAGCTGCCTTTGCAAGATTGCTGGAGATTCTAGCCACTCTCATCATCTGTGAGCGGGGCAAACCCCGCTTTAAGGATGACGGGTGATGGCTAGACGCCAGCAAAAAGGTGTTTCTATCCACATCTTTATGAAATACTTCAGTAATAATTTTACCCTCGCAAACATTGATTTGTACATCTAAGAAATGTACTTGAACTTCACTATAAACAAACGTAAACTTAATAGGGGAGTTACTGCCGTTAATTTCTTCTAATATAGTCATCAAGGATTCTATCCTACCTTCCCATAACAAAAACACATCATCTATGTATCTGGTATACAACTTAATGCCCCCAGATACATCAGGATGATGCAACAGTAACCTCTCTTCTTGTTCGAACATATAAACGTTGGCGTACGACGGGGCCACAGGGGACCCCATCGCACACCCTCGCTGTTGCAAGTAATAATGACCATCATAAAGAAAATAATTCCTATAGAGAGTTAGCTCTAGTAATTTCAGAAAGAGGTCATGATTAAATACTGTCGGGTCGAGGTATAATAACAAAAAGTTCTTCATGGCGGCTAATCCACCCTCATGGGGGATAGAGGTGTACAGACTGCAGACATCCAAACAACACAGCCAGGTCCCCGTCGGTACTTCAATCACTCGGTCCAGAAGTTTCAGAAACTCCGTTGTGTCTTTAAGAAAAGACTCCTTCTTACTCAACAGAGGTTGTAGAAGATAATCCAGTAACTGTGCAACAGGATAATAGATGGAATCACGGGCCGATATGATCGGACGGCCTGGAGGATTATTACTGTCCTTGTGCATTTTAGGAAGGGTGTATAATATCGGGACTTTCGGGTGTTCAACTACTAAAGCCTTATAGACTTTAGCTGTAATCAGTTGTTGTTGCATCGCTGTTTTCAACACATCCATTAGTTCCTTCCGGAACCTGTCAGTAGGATTCCCTGCTAGCCGTTTATACACTCCTTCTTCAGACAATTGACGTGTAATCTCTCGGCGATAGTCTGTGATATCCTGTATCACAATGGCCCCGCCTTTGTCGGCGGGCCTAATAATGATGTCATCATAGGAGCCCAGCTGTTTCAAAGCTATAGACTCCTCCCTGGATAAATTCATACGAATTTTGCCCGGTGCCAACCTAAATTTAGTGACAGACTCATGCAGTAGACGGTCAAATGTTTTCAATGACGGGTTTCTGGCAACCCGTCATTGAAAACATTTGAAATTACTAGAGCTAACTCTCTATAGGAATTATTTTCTTTATGATGGTCATTATTACTTGCAACAGCGAGGGTGTGCGATGGGGTCCCCTGTGGCCCCGTCGTACGCCAACGTTTATATGTTCGAACAAGAAGAGAGGTTACTGTTGCATCATCCTGATGTATCTGGGGGCATTAAGTTGTATACCAGATACATAGATGATGTGTTTTTGTTATGGGAAGGTAGGATAGAATCCTTGATGACTATATTAGAAGAAATTAACGGCAGTAACTCCCCTATTAAGTTTACGTTTGTTTATAGTGAAGTTCAAGTACATTTCTTAGATGTACAAATCAATGTTTGCGAGGGTAAAATTATTACTGAAGTATTTCATAAAGATGTGGATAGAAACACCTTTTTGCTGGCGTCTAGCCATCACCCGTCATCCTTAAAGCGGGGTTTGCCCCGCTCACAGATGATGAGAGTGGCTAGAATCTCCAGCAATCTTGCAAAGGCAGCTGAGGCCATAGATGAATTAATCTCTAAATTCACTATACGAGGATATGACCGTAAGATGCTAGAGCAGAATAAAGTGCAAGTGTTGAGCATACCTAGAGCTCAATTAATGCAGTCGCATAGTAGAACACCGGAGAAGGTATTTCCTTGGGTCAGTACTTTCACTACCGCTAGCCCAGTGATCAATCGGGCAACGAAGGCACTATGGCCTATCATAACCTCAGATAAGGACCTCCCATGCTTTAAATCCACTCGCCCACTAGCAGCATTCAGGAGAGGCCGCAACCTCAAGGACAGACTAATGATTACTGACATCACAGGCAGAGGTACCCCTCGATTACCAAACATATATGTTAAACCTGCAGGGTGCTACAGCTGTCACGGCTGTACCACATGCAGATTTATGATAGCCTGCAAATCCTTCAAACATCCCCATCATCAAATCACATATGACATCCGATATGTACTCACATGCACCTCATCATTTGTGGTGTATGTGGTCACGTGCCCATGTGGGTTATATTATGTTGGCCAAACTTCGCGGAAGTTCCGGGAACGTATGGCCTTACACAGGTCGGCGATACATTTGTCCACTGAGGGCCGAGTCATTGATCAGCCTGTGGCCCGTCACTTCAAGATGATGGGCCACACACTGTCTGATCTCAAGTATTTTATGATTGATCATGTGCGGGAGTCTCCCCGCGGAGGTGATCGGATCAAAGCACTGTGTGTGCTTGAAGCTAGATGGATCATCCGTTTGGGTACCACGGTACCTGGCGGATTGAACGATAAAATTAATTGGAACAGCTTACGTTAATTGGATTATAGATGGAAGATTAGTGTTAGTAATTAAGCTCCACTATATAGAATTGTATAGAAATATACTCTATGATGGGTGGGTGTGATGTGTCTTTATATCCCAACAGCTAGTATTGAATTTGTCATTTGTTTTTTCACTAATCTGCTTGTTTATTAATCCCTTCATTCACTGGTTGCCGCATTTATATATTTCCAATGTTTGTTATTGGTTTTTAATGTATATAGTTTACTTATGTAATGGTCTTGTCCCCGGCAGTCCCCCACAGATGACGCCTACGGTGAACACTTTGTCTGGGCTTGCTTCACTGGAGCGCAAGCTGGCGGTTGCTAGGCAACCGCGACCTGCGTGAACCCGGAAGCGAGACTTCGGCGGTGCATCAGCGGCTGCAGCTGGGGACGCGGACGCCGGCGGGAGACAGGACTCGTCTAACAGGTATTTAAATGTTTTGTGTTTGTCTGTCTGCTGTATTTGGTGTATCCTGACGAAAGGGCTGATGCCCTGAAACATGTTGAGCTAACACACCATCATTAAAGGTGTTTGCATAAGAGTCCTTTGAGTGCCTTGCTGCTTTTGTATTGATATATGGATGTCCCTGCTAAAGGCACCAGGACCAGTTGACATTGCAGCGAGGAGTGCCGGCTGAATTGGAGCAGTATATATATATATATATATATATATATATATATATATATATATATTTATATATATATATATTTGTATTTATATGATTTGAGGATATATGACTAGCAGGTAACACTAAAGTCCTGGCAAATTGTACTTTTAGTCAAGTTGTCTGAGTTATGCAATTAAAAATATCAATATTTCTGGCGTGGAATTGTGTTGTAACCACGTATGTAAAGTAAGCTCTGCAACAGCAATCATATAGGAAGGTCTGTAGTTGTGCTCTAATTTTGTAGAGTCCCCATTGCAATGGTGATAATAGTAACCAAGTGGTACCAGTGCAATAGCCACTATTATGATAACCACTCACCAGACCTCTCGGTCAAGCCTAATTGTGAATAGGACCTGTGAATGTAAGAGAAACGAGCAAAAATGAATCAAAATTACAAATGTCCAAGAAAACTGGCCCTGTTTCCAGGATCAATCTCTGAATGAGTGAGCTGCACTGCCGACCTTAAAAACAATTGTGAAAGAATGTTCTTCTTCTGCAAATAATATCCACGGCCTCTAGATGGCACTGCCGCATTAACTATGATAGTAAGTAATAGCAGGTCTCGTGTTTATAGAAATTTATATAGACAAAAGTCACTATGGATAATAAAATTATAGTAATTCAACAGACAGTGACTATAAGTGGACCGCGGAAATCAAGTCAGTGTTAATAAGTAAGGATCCGGATATTCAGCTGCACCTTTAAAGAGTGTTAAAGAGGGGTACATACACCACTATAAGACTATCAATACTGCGGCTCTCCCTTTTTCAAATATATCCCTCTCGGATTCACACTAATGGACTGAGCAGAGAGAAAAGACGCTTGCGGGCCACGCCACCAGTTCCCTGTTTAGAGGTATACTGCAAAGACAGGTGATCGTGGAGAAGAGTCTGCCAATGTTTATCAGTCCGTGCACCAAAGTTATTCCCAATCTCCACCTATTAGGCCCTACACACATGCCGATATTCTGAAAGATATGAACGATCTCGTTCATAAATGAACGAGAACTCGTTCATATCTTTCAGTGTGGAGACTCCAGCGATGAACGATGCGCGGCCCCGCGCTCGTTCATCGCTGATCTCCCGTCGGCTGTGCATGCAGGCCAATATGGACGATCTCGTCCATATTTGCCTGCACTTCAATGCAGCCGGGTGACGGGGGGAGTGAAGAAACTTCACTCCCCCCGTCACTGCCCCCCCGCCGCCGGGTTGCTCGTCGGCCGTATCGGCCGTCGGGCACCTCGGCGGCGCATCGACGAGTGTGTAGGGCCCATAAGTTATGGGGGAGATAAGGCAGGGATGGGAGAAAGAAGAAAAAGATAGGATGGGGGGGGGGGGGGGGGGGCAGAACACTAGGTAGGGAGGAAAGGGGGATTAGTAAGGGTAGTGACAAATACCGGGTAAGTATGAGACCAAGCTGTGGATTTCCTCAGAGTACGGGTCCCTGCAGATGTCACCGCAGTCCGGCCACGAGTCAGCCTCTTAGCAATCAGCAGGGCATCAGTCTCCTCTTCCCGGAACATCAGGCAGATTCACCCTCCACAGTCCTCCAGACCGGGCCGCGATCTCCGCACTTCCTCCACTCCACCGCCGTAAGGAGTCTGGCACCCCACTCCCCCTCCACCGCCGCCAGGCTGATTCAGCACTCCAACAGTCAGGTTCCCCAGGGCTCACCTCCGTGAATCCACGCCGCGTGTCAGACGGCTCACTCTAGACCCGGGTATCCAGGCAACGTGTCCCACACTGTTAGACGTCTCCCGCCCGAGCGCGCCGGCACTCTCAGCCGTGATCCCGCCACCGCAGCTTCCCGGTTACAAATGAGAGCCAGCGGAGTACGGCGTCGGTAAGGCCAGCGGGCGTGTAGGGGGAGGGGGGGGGGAGAAACAGCAGCAAGCCGCCCAGGGAGATTGCCCCGCCGGGCAATGGCGTCTCAAGAAGGCCTGATTCTCTGCAGGCTAGACTCCGGCGGTCACACTTCTCCGCTCCCTTTGATACCCAGCTTGTCGGGTACAGTACGATCTCCTCAGTGCAGGGGTAGTGACAGGTCTGACCGTGTGAAGGATTAGTGCAGAGATGGAGATAGATTTAGCTGAGGGAAGACGGAGCCGAACTAAAATGCGGCCATCATGCAATCATGCCCACCGGAAGTCTTTCAGTATCTTTTTTTATTATACTTTTTTCTCTGACGTCCTAGTGGATGCTGGGACTTCCGTAAGGACCATGGGGGAACAGCGGCTCCGCAGGAGACTGGGCACAAAAGTAAAAGCTTTAGACTAGCTGGTGTGCACTGGCTCCTCCCCCTATGACCCTCCTCCAAGCCTCAGTTAGATTTTTGTGCCCGAACGAGAAGGGTGCAGGCTAGGTGGCTCTCCTGAGCTGCTTAGAAGTAAAAGTTTAAATAGGTTTTTTATTTTCAGTGAGTCCTGCTGGCAACAGGCTCACTGCATCGTGGGACTAAGGGGAGAAGAAGCGAACTCACCTGCGTGCAGAGTGGATTGGGCTTCTTGGCTACTGGACATTAGCTCCAGAGGGACGATCACAGGTTCAGCCTGGATGGGTCCCGGAGCCGCGCCGCCGGCCCCCTTACAGAGCCAGAAGAGCGAAGAGGTCCGGAAGAAGCGGCGGCAGAAGACGTTCCTGTCTTCAAATAAGGTAGCGCACAGCACTGCAGCTGTGCGCCATTGCTCTCAGCACACTTCACACTCCGGTCACTGAGGGTGCAGGGCGCTGGGGGGGGAGCGCCCTGAGACGCAATAAAACACTATAAAAACCTTATATGGCTAAAGAAATGCATCACATATAGCTCCTGGGCTATATGGATGCATTTAACCCCTGCCAGTTTTCCTGAAAAAAGCGGGAGAAAAGGCCGCCGTGAAGGGGGCGGAGCCTTTCTCCTCAGCACACAAGCGCCATTTTCTTTCACAGCTCCGCTGGAAGGACGGCTCCCTGACTCTCCCCTGCAGTCCTGCTACAAGAATCAGGGTAAAACAAGAGAGGGGGGGCACTATTGGCAGCTAATATAAAACAGCAGCTATAAAGGGAGAAACACTTATATAAGGTTATCTCTGTATATATATAGCGCTCTGGTGTGTGCTGGCAAACTCTCCCTCTGTCTCCCCAAAGGGCTAGTGGGGTCCTGTCCTCTATCAGAGCATTCCCTGTGTGTGTGCTGGGTGTCGGTACGATTGTGTCGACATGTATGAGGAGGAAAATGATGTGGAAGCAGAGCAATTGCCTGTGTTAGTGATGTCACCCCCTAGGGAGTCGACACCTGATTGGATGGTCGTATTTAAAGAATTACGTGACAATGTCAGCACCTTGCAAAAAACTGTTGACGACATGAGACAGCCGGCAAACCAATTAGTGCCTGTTCAGGCGTCTCAGACACCGTCAGGAGCGCTAAAACGCCCGTTACCTCAGATGGTCGACACAGACCCAGACACGGATACTGAATCCAGTGTCGACGGTGAGGAGACAAACGTAATGTCCAGTAGGGCCACACGTTACATGATCACGGCAATGAAGGAGGCATTGAACATTTCTGACACTACAAGTACCACAAAAAAGGGTATTATGTGGGGTGTGAAAAAACTACCAGTAGTTTTTCCTGAATCAGATGAATTAAATGAGGTGTGTGATAAAGCGTGGGTTTCCCCCGATAAAAACTGCTGATTTCTAATAAATTATTGGCACTATACCCTTTCCCGCCAGAGGTTAGGGCACGTTGGGAAACACCCCCTAGGGTAGATAAGGCGCTCACACGCTTATCAAAACAAGTGGCGTTACCGTCTCCTGATACGGCCGCCCTCAAGGAACCAGCTGATAGAAGGCTGGAAAATATCCTAAAAGGTATATACACACATACCGGTGTTATACTGCGACCAGCAATCGCCTCAGCCTGGATGTGCAGCGCTGGAGTGGCTTGGTCGGATTCCCTGACTGAAAATATTGATACCCTGGATAGGGACAGTATATTATTAACTATAGAGCATTTAAAGGATGCATTACTATATATGCGAGATGCACAGAGGGATATTTGCACCCTGGCATCTAGAGTGAGTGCGATGTCCATTTCTGCCAGAAGAACGTTATGGACGCGACAGTGGTCAGGTGATGCGGATTCCAAACGACATATGGAAGTATTGCCGTATAAAGGGGAGGAGTTATTTGGGGTCGGTCTATCGGACCTGGTGGCCACGGCAACAGCTGGAAAATCCACCTTTTTACCCCAGGTCACCTCTCAGCAGAAAAAGACACCGTCTTTTCAAACTCAGTCCTTTCGTCCCTATAAGGGCAAGCGGGAAAAAGGCCGCTCATTTCTGCCCCGGGGCAGAGGAAGGGGAAAAAGACTACACCAGGCAGCCTCTTCCCAGGAACAGAAGCCCTCCCCCGCTTCTGCCAAGTCTTCAGCATGACGCTGGGGCTCTACATGCGGACTCAGGCACGGTGGGGGGTCGTCTCAAGAAATTCAGCGCGCAGTGGGCTCACTCGCAAGTGGACCCCTGGATCCTGCAGGTAGTATCACAGGGGTACAAACTGGAATTCGAGATGTCTCCCCCTCGCCGGTTCCTGAAGTCTGCTCTACCAACGTCTCCCTCCGACAGGGAGGCAGTATTGGAAGCTATTCACAAGCTGTATTCCCAGCAGGTGATAATCAAGGTACCCCTCCTACAACAGGGAAAGGGGTATTATTCCACGCTGTTTGTGGTACCGAAGCCGGACGGCTCGGTGAGACCAATTTTAAATCTAAAATCTTTGAACACTTACATAAAAAGGTTCAAATTCAAGATGGAGTCACTCAGAGCAGTGATAGCGAACCTGGAAGAAGGGGACTATATGGTATCTCTAGACATCAAGGATGCTTATCTCCATGTCCCAATCTACCCTTCTCACCAAGGGTACCTCAGGTTTGTGATACAAAACTGTCATTATCAGTTTCAGACGCTGCCGTTTGGATTGTCCACGGCACCACGGGTCTTTACCAAGGTAATGGCCGAAATGATGATTCTTCTTCGAAGAGAAGGCGTATTAATTATCCCTTACTTGGACGATCTCCTGATAAGGGCAAGGTCCAGGGAGCAGTTAGAGGTCGGAGTAGCACTATTTCAGGTAGTGTTACGTCAGCACGGGTGGATTCTAAATATCCCAAAATCACAGCTGATTCCAACAACACGTCTACTGTTCCTAGGGATGATTCTGGACACAGTCCAGAAAAAGGTTTTTCTCCCGGAGGAGAAGGCCAGGGAGTTATCCGAGCTAGTCAGGAACCTCCTAAAACCAGGACAAGTGTCAGTGCATCAATGCACGAGAGTCCTGGGAAAAATGGTGGCTTCTTACGAAGCGATTCCATTCGGAAGATTCCATGCAAGAACTTTTCAGTGGGATCTGCTGGACAAATGGTCCGGATCGCATCTTCAGATGCATCAGCGGATAACCCTATCTCCAAGGACAAGGGTGTCTCTCCTGTGGTGGTTACAGAGGGCTCATCTTCTAGAGGGCCACAGATTCGGCATTCAGGATTGGATGCTGGTGACCACGGATGCCAGCCTGAGAGGCTGGGGAGCAGTCACACAGGGAAAAAATTTCCAGGGCTTGTGGTCAAGCATGGAAACGTCTCTTCACATAAATATCCTAGAACTAAGGGCCATTTACAATGCCCTAAGTCAAGCAAGGCCTCTGCTTCAGGGTCAACCGGTATTGATCCAGTCGGACAACATCACGGCTGTCGCCCACGTAAACAGACAGGGCGGCACAAGAAGCAGGAGGGCAATGGCAGAAGCTGCAAGGATTCTCCGCTGGGCGGAAAATCATGTGATAGCACTGTCAGCAGTGTTCATTCCGGGAGTGGACAACTGGGAAGCAGACTTCCTCAGCAGACACGACCTCCACCCGGGGGAGTGGGGACTTCATCCTGAAGTCTTCCAAGTGATTGTAAACCGTTGGGAAAAACCAAGGGTGGACATGATGGCGTCCCGTCTCAACAAGAAACTGGACAGATATTGCGCCAGGTCAAGGGACCCTCAGGCAATAGCGGTGGACGCTCTGGTAACACCGTGGGTGTTCCAGTCGGTGTATGTGTTCCCTCCTCTGCCTCTCATACCAAAAGTACTGAGAATCATAAGAAGGAGAGGAGTAAGAACTATACTCGTGGCTCCGGATTGGCCAAGAAGAACTTGGTACCCGGAGCTGCAAGAGATGCTCACGGAGGACCCGTGGCCTCTACCTCTAAGAAAGGACCTGATTCAGCAGGGACCTTGCCTGTTCCAAGACTTACCGCGGCTGCGTTTGACGGCATGGTGGTTGAACGCCGGATCCTGAAGGAAAAAGGCATTCCAGATGAAGTCATCCCTACCCTGATCAAAGCCAGGAAGGATGTAACCGCAAAACATTATCACCGCATTTGGCGGAAATATGTTGCGTGGTGTGAGGCCAAGAAGGCCCCTACAGAGGAATTTCAACTGGGTCGTTTCCTGCATTTCCTGCAAGCAGGATTGTCTATGGGCCTAAAATTAGGATCCATTAAGGTTCAAATTTCGGCCCTGTCGATCTTCTTCCAGAAGGAACTGGCTTCAATTCCTGAAGTCCAGACCTTTGTAAAGGGGGTACTGCATATACAGCCTCCCTTTGTGCCTCCAGTGGCACCCTGGGATCTCAATGTGGTTTTGGGATTCCTAAAATCACATTGGTTCGAACCACTTGCCACAGTGGATTTAAAATATCTCACATGGAAAGTGGTAATGCTGTTAGCCCTGGCTTCAGCCAGGCGCGTATCAGAATTGGCGGCTTTATCCTATAAAAGCCCTTACCTGATATTTCATTCGGATAGGGCGGAATTGAGGACTCGTCCTCAATTTCTCCCTAAGGTGGTTTCAGCGTTTCACATGAACCAACCTGTGAGGATATTGGGTTCAAAATCACTCAGTCACGGTGGTAGATGAAAAACCAACAGTGGTTTATTAACAGAATAGGTTATAACACAGTTCAGCACACTTCTGTGATCCAATTCTACACGACAATTCCCTCCTGGAGCTCCTGACAGAACATTACTTCTTAGTCAGTCTCCTGCCTCTCTCTCACTCTCTGTCTCACGTCCCCTCTTTGCTATTATCAAACCTTTGTCTTTCCTACAATAAGGCGACACCCCCAGACAGTTTCAGAGCAAACCTAGTTTCACATGTACAGGCATGTCCCCTAGGCCACAATAGATGTTAATTAAAGTAACCTTGCTTAATCTGATTGTGTGGCCTGGAATCCATTGTGTGGGGAAGAATGAGGGGGGTGTATGGCCTGACATCTGAGACTGGCTGTATCTACACAACAGCAAACACACAGGTTATCTGCGCAGTCATATGGGGGGAAACATTATTTTACAAACTATAACACAATAACCAATACATTCATATATATACACATCGAAAACATAACTGTACCCTTGTAACAATAACATCATACAATATAATACAATATTGCCTAATACATAGCCAAATACAGATCAACAATCAGTGTAGTCCATGGGTCAGACCAGGGCTAGGGAAGTAGCTGCGTGTCTTTTACCACTGTGCGACACAACGCGCCGGCTGTGTTGTCACACAACCTATTGTGGTACCTGCGGCTACTAGGGACTTGGAGGACTCCAAGTTGCTGGACGTAGTCAGGGCCCTGAAAATATATGTTTCCAGGACGGCTGGAGTCAGAAAATCTGACTCGCTGTTTATACTGTATGCACCCAACAAGCTGGGTGCTCCTGCTTCTAAGCAGACGATTGCTCGTTGGATTTGTAATACAATTCAGCTTGCACATTCTGTGGCAGGCCTGCCACAGCCAAAATCTGTTAAAGCCCATTCCACAAGGAAGGTGGGCTCATCTTGGGCGGCTGCCCGAGGGGTCTCGGCTTTACAACTTTGCCGAGCAGCTACTTGGTCAGGGGCAAACACGTTTGCTAAATTCTACAAATTTGATACCCTGGCTGAGGAGGACCTTGAGTTCTCTCATTCGGTGCTGCAGAGTCATCCGCACTCTCCCGCCCGTTTGGGAGCTTTGGTATAATCCCCATGGTCCTTACGGAAGTCCCAGCATCCACTAGGACGTCAGAGAAAATAAGAATTTACTTACCGATAATTCTATTTCTCGTAGTCCGTAGTGGATGCTGGGCGCCCATCCCAAGTGCGGATTGTCTGCAATACTTGTATATAGTTATTGTTACAAAAAAATCGGGTTGTTTATTGTTGTGAGCCATCTTTTCAGAGGCTCCTACGTTTATCATACTGTTAACTGGGTTCAGATCACAGGTTGTACGGTGTGATTGGTGTGGCTGGTATGAGTCTTACCCGGGATTCAAAATCCTTCCTTATTATGTACGCTCGTCCGGGCACAGTATCCTAACTGAGGCTTGGAGGAGGGTCATAGGGGGAGGAGCCAGTGCACACCAGCTAGTCTAAAGCTTTTACTTTTGTGCCCAGTCTCCTGCGGAGCCGCTATTCCCCCATGGTCCTTACGGAAGTCCCAGCATCCACTACGGACTACGAGAAATAGAATTATCGGTAAGTAAATTCTTATTTTTTTTTAAAGAAATGAAATATTTAACAAAATAAATGAAGACCAAATGTTAAAAAAAATGCGTATTTTCTCAGTTCTCTACTAACAAAATGCTGATTTATAGAATCCTATAGCAACTAATTAGAAATGAGCTTTCATTGGTCCAGGGCACGTTGTCTGCCATGTCTGTTTGTTTGGCATGGGTAAGACATTTGCTGGTAAACACCAAAGTAAGAAAATCTTTAGTGCAATATAGTAATGTAGATTTGTGTGCAGATGATAAGTTCTCTATCAACTCTTCTAATTAGCGTGTTAAATATAGTCCAATGCGATTGTAAAAGTTGCACATGGAGGAGTTCAATCTCTTAACGGAGTCTATTGAAGTTTTTAAATATGTTGTATAGCTCAAAGCCGTAGCAGTTTGAGTTATCAACATGTATTTGTATAGCACCATGTTGCACATCACTTTTCAGATAGTATTGAATCATTCATAGCAGCTCTTAACCAATGGAGCTTACATTCTAACATCCTTCCCACACAAACTAGGGTACCTTTTGTCAGAAGCTTTATAACCTACTGGTATGTTTTCAGGCTCCCAGTACTCTGCCGGCCCCTGTGCTCCTGCAGCTCTGCCTCCAGTCTCCCCCATCCGCTTGTTCATAGTTAAGGGAACTCATAAAAGGATCGCCCACCCGTGCCTCAAGTTCAGGAGGCTCAGGGCAGTTGTGGCTCCCCAAACTTCTCCCCTATGCTACACAGATTGTGATCGGTGATCCTAACAGGTTTACCCACCAGTTTGGGTTCACTGCAGACACATATCCCCCTCTCCCATGCAGCAGTGATCCTCAGTAATGACCCCCGCCTACTTCTGGCTTGTGTTCTTGTGAAGTTCTGCAGGAAGTGTAAGGAAGATGTTTTAAGTTTGTAGCTTTATACAGTAAAAAAAAAAAAAAGTTACTGTACACTCATGTGCCAGTCACCTGTCTAGTAATGCATATGTTCCGCTTTCGATCAGATTACACAGCAGTATGGCAGGGCAGGGACTCCACAAGCTCTCTGAAGTACTGCCTAGATAGTGTACACAATGCTTCCTGAATAATGGTCCACAATTCCCTAATATTTGCCTGTGGTGGAACCATGCCATCGATGGCCCATTGAACTACATTCCACATGTTCTATTGAGTACAAATCTAGCATACGAGGAGGCCAACCCATAATTACAAATTCAGAGGAACGCTCCTTCACCCATAATCTGTTGGCAGTGTACCTGTGCGGTGGAGTATTGTCGGACATTAAAGAGCCCGCTCCTGTCTGAGTGAATGCATGACATATGGATGCAAATGATCCGCAAGGATGGTTACATAGCATCCGCCAATCACTGATGTCTGCAGATGTATCAGGGGTCCTAATGCGAGGCGGCTGAAACACCACACTGTAACAGATTCACCTCTATTCTGGACTGTCCCTTGTTGGCATGTGGGGTCCATTGCCCTGTGGGGTCTTTTCCACACGTTTAATTGTCTATCTGCCCAAAACAGTTAGATCCTCGACTCGTCGGGCCAGGCTACATGTTCCCTGTCATCTTGCGTCCAGTGGCGGCAGGTCCGGTGCTAGGATTCTAGGTGCCCTAGGCAAAACTTCACAGTGCCGCCACTAATTCCCCAATACACTCCAATCCATTTACATAAACCCACACACGTTTGCCAAAGTTTGACAACAGAATGAGTCATTTTTCATATGCACCACTTGTCTGTAAAAGTATTACACTTGTTGCAGAAACAAAGCACCCAATATGCCCATTTACTGTCTCCGTCATCAACACCATTTACCATTCACCCCCTCACTCAGCATCCATTAGCTTCCCTCATCCAACACCCGTTAACCATATTTCTCTCCAAGAATCCATTAATCCATTCACTATCCCAGACCCCATTAATCCACACTATGACATTTATCCATACTATCAGCACCCATTAATGTCACTCCACCAGGAACACATTTATCCATTCACCACTAACACCTGTTAACCCAT
Source organism: Pseudophryne corroboree (assembly GCF_028390025.1). Taxonomy (NCBI): domain Eukaryota; kingdom Metazoa; phylum Chordata; class Amphibia; order Anura; family Myobatrachidae; genus Pseudophryne; species Pseudophryne corroboree. Next base: position 82,734,136 of record NC_086451.1, read on the forward strand.
TCCCCTGAAGAACCCATTAATCAATTCTCACACTCAGCACTCATTAACCCTTTCCTCTCTAATAAACCATTTATCAGTTAACCCTAACAGCACCCATTAACACATTGTTCACCATCTCAGCACCTAATCAAATCACATACTCAGCACTCATTAACTTCCCCTCACCCAGCACCTATTAGTCCATTCATCCCTAGCACCCAATAATAAGATTGTCCGAAACTTTCTTAATTTTTCTCACAGGCAGACTCAATGGGCTGCGCCCTTAGGCAGCTGCTAAATGGAAACCCTGAGTGGCGGTGCTGTAACCCATTGAAAAAACAGAACATTGCACTGTTCAAACACTTATGTCACATATGACCCAAGCATTACATTTTGCTGTTCTCTGTGGCAATGTTGCATGCTGGTTGGTTGTTACAATGCAGGCAGGATAACTTGTCCACGTTGATCCAGAGTTTTCTGTGGCCACAGTGGTGTCCAGAGCCGTCCTTAGGCATAGGCAAACTAGGCAAATGAAGAGTCACTGCTTTATGATTAGAATGGAACATTGCTTTCAATCATCTCATGTATAAAGTATCATTGAATGTAATCGAACAATTTTATGTATTGTATTTTTAAAGGAAATAAATAATTTTTTAAGAATAACAAATAAGGATACTATCTATACTGTTATATACCAGAGTACTAGTACAAGCTCCTTTGGGAAACCTTTTTTCTTTCATCTCTGTACTGTACCCCACCTAACAGGGGGTAATCCCGAGGTTGTAGTTTATCCACATAGCGTGTTAACTAGGTCTAAACCCAATATATATATATATATATATATATATATAAATACACAAATACAGTACAGTACATACATACATTTTCACACTTATTTCATCCTGTTTCTTATATAGTTTGAATCTGTGAAACTATTATATGGTGACCTGCATTGTATTTGACCAATACTGTTTAATGATAAAAGTGAATTCTATGAGTAGCAATTGTTTGTTGAAATGCATTCTTACGTTTTACATTCTATATGACTGGCGTGCATTCTTCCATGAACAGAATATTCCTAATGATTTAAAGATATATATGTCTAGATGCAACCTCTGCGGGTTTGTTAATAAAAGGTACACAATCAGTGATGAATTATTATAAATCACTAAAGGGTTAAAATAATACATTTGCTTCAAAGATATGAAATATAGTAATATAATACAAGCAATAGAATCAGACAGAGAAAAGGAGGGGAATAGAGAAGAGAGGAGAAGTATACCCCTTATCAGTCTCATATTCACGTTACACCATCCCTCCCCCCTAATCCTAACCCACCTTTCCCACAGCCTGACCCTAACCCACTCACCCAGCCTCTTCAGTGGTGCCTAACCCTAACCCACCCTTCCTAATCTCCCTCTCTGCAGCCTAACCATCCCACCTTCGCAGCCTAACCCTCCCACGCGGCTTGCCAGTGGAGACTTTGGCACCAACTCGATTCGAATTTTGGCATTCTACATCGCTATCTATGTTGGGATGCCGGCATCAGCATTCTGAGCAGTTTTGGGATGCTGGCGTCAGCTTTCCGACCTCCGGGATGCCAAACGCCAGCATCTTGACTGCATCTCACATGCTGTGAGATGAGCCTCAAATGGACCCAGCCATTAACCAAACACCATTAGTTGGATGGTAGAAGTACTTCCTGTTAGAAGAAACATCAGGGTGCCATCACTTCCAAGATAAAATGATCAATTATACAATTAACTGATATACACTGCTCAAAGGGAACACTTAAACAACACAATGTAACTCCCAAGTTAATCACACTTCTGTGAAATCGAACTGTCCACTTAGGAAGCAACACTGATTGACAATCAATTTCACATGCTGTTGTGCAAATGGAATAGACAACAGGTGGAAATTATAGGCAATTAGCAAGAAACCCCCAATAAAGGAGTTGTTCTGCAGGTGGTGACCATAGACTACTTCTCAGCTCCTATGCTTTCTGGCTGATGTTTTGGTCACTTTTGAAAGCTGGCAGTGCTTTCACTCTAGTGGTAGCATGAGACGGAGTCTACAACCCTCACAAGTGGCTCAGGTAGTGCAGCTCATCCAGGATGGCACATCAATGTGAGCTGTGGCAAGAAGGTTTGCTGTGTCTGTCAGCGTAGTGTCCAGAGCATGGATGCGCTACCAGGAGACAGGCCAGTACATCAGGAGACGTGGAGGAGGACGTAGGAGGGCAACAACCCAGCAGCAGGACCGCTACCTCCGCCTTTTGCAAGGAGGAACAGGAGGAGCACTGCCAGAGCCCTGCAAAATTACCTCCAGCAAGCCACAAATGTGCATGTGTTTATGCAAACGATCAGAAACAGACTCCATGAGGGTGGTATGAGGGCCCGACGTCCACAGGTGGGGGTTGTGCTTACAGCCCAACACCGTGCAGGACGTTTGGCATTTGCCAGAGAACACCAAGATTGGCAAATTCACCACTGGCGCCCTTTGCTCTTCACAGATGAAAGCAGGTTCTCACTGAGCACATGTGACAGACGGGACAGAGTCTGGAGACGCCAAGGAGAACGATCTGCCTGCAACATCCCCCAGCATGACCGGTTTGGCAGTGGGTCAGTAATGGTGTGGGGTTGCATTTCTTTGGGGGGCCGCACAGCCCTCCATGTGCTCGCCAGAAGTAGCCTGACTGCCATTAGGCACGGAGATGAAATCCTGAGACTCCTTGTGAGACCATATGCTGGTGCAGTTGGCCCTGGGTTCCTCCTAATGCAAGACAATGCTAGACCTCATGTGGCTGGAGTGTGTCAGCAGTTTCTGCAAGACGAAGGCATTGATGCCATGGACTGGCCCGCCCGTTCCCCAGACCTGAATCCAATTGAGCAATTCTGGGACATCATGTCTCGCTCCATCCACCAACGCCACATTGCACAACAGACTCCAGGAGTTGGCGGATGCTTTAGTCCAGGTCTGGTAGGAGAGCCCTCAGGAGACCATCCGCCACATCATCAGGATCATGCCCAGGCGTTGTAGGGAGGTCATACAGGCACGTGGAGGCCACACACACTACTGAGCCTCATTTTGACTTGTTTTAGGGACATTACATCAAAGTTGGATCAGCCTGTAGTGTGTATTTCCACTTTAACTTTGAGTGTGACTCCAAATCCAGACCTCCATGGGTTAATAAATTTGATTTCCATTGATAATTTCTCTGACGTCCTAGTGGATGCTGGGGACTCCGTAAGGACCATGGGGAATAGCGGCTCCGCAGGAGACTGGGCACAAAAGTAAAGCTTTAGGACTACCTGGTGTGCACTGGCTCCTCCCCCTATGACCCTCCTCCAAGCCTCAGTTAGATTTTTGTGCCCGAACGAGAAGGGTGCACACTAGGTGGCTCTCCTGAGCTGCTTAGTGAAAAGTTTAGTTTTAGGTTTTTTATTTTCAGTGAGACCTGCTGGCAACAGGCTCACTGCATCGAGGGACTAAGGGGAGAAGAAGCGAACTCACCTGCGTGCAGAGTGGATTGGGCTTCTTAGGCTACTGGACACCATTAGCTCCAGAGGGATCGAACACAGGCCCAGCCATGGAGTCCGGTCCCAGAGCCGCGCCGCCGGCCCCCTTACAGAGCCAGAAGCAAGAAGAGGTCCGGAAAATCGGCGGCAGAAGACATCCTGTCTTCACCAAGGTAGCGCACAGCACTGCAGCTGTGCGCCATTGCTCCTCAGCACACTTCACACTTCGGTCACTGAGGGTGCAGGGCGCTAGGGGGGGGGCGCCCTGAGCAGCAATAAAAACACCTTGGCTGGCGAAAATACATCACATATAGCCTCCAGGGCTATATGGATGAATTTTAACCCCTGCCAGAATCCATAAAAAAGCAGGAGAAAAGTCTGCGAAAAAGGGGCGGAGCCTATCTCCTCAGCACACTGGCGCCATTTTCCCTCACAGCTCCGTTGGAGGGAAGCTCCCTGGCTCTCCCCTGCAGTCACTACACTACAGAAAGGGTTAAAAAAGAGAGGGGAGACTTCCGGTTCCGGCACCGCATGGAGTGACACGCTGCTTAGAAGCTCCGGTGCCTGCAGCCACTGACCTCTAACATATCGCCCGCTTTGGGCGTCCATTGAGCGGTCACTCACACCGGCCCGCTCCCCGTACATCCGGCCCCCCTCTATGGACCGATTCTTAGCTCCCACGATGCAGGGAAAGCCTCCACGGGCCAAATCTGAAAGCCGCGGCTCGGCTTCCAAGATGGCCGCCGCGGCTTCTCTGGAGACCGGAGCTCGAACGGCGGGTACCTCAGCTCCTCCCTTGGCCCCTGTGCCCAGCGTCTCTCCATCCCTTGCTGGGTCCGCTGCCCTAGGCACGTTACTGCCCTCCTCTACCCCGGGGCATTCCTTGTCCTATGAGGACATTGTTAGAGCGGTGAAAGAGACCGTCCAGCCGTTACTTCAAGAACAAGCACAGCTGCATGCTGCTGCACTACAGCAAGCTGTCCTGGATATTAAAAGCCAGTATAAACAACTGTCCAAGCGTGTTTTACAAGTGGAACATACTGCTGGCGAAAATTTTCAGCAAATCGCTGAACTCTCCGACATCTCCGCTAAACTGCAGAAATCAGAAAACCTGGTATGGTCTAAGATCGACGATCTAGAAAATAGATCGCGCAGAAACAATCTCAGGCTCATTGGGCTCCCAGAGACGATTAAGGGCCAAGCTCTTTATCACTTCCTTCGACACACACTTCCTGATCTCCTTGGAATTCAAGATATTTGCTCGGATCTCGTGGTAGAACGTGCACACAGAACAGGCCCTGGTCGCTCCGCTGCATCCAACCGACCACGAGCTGTGCTATTTCGGTGTCTTAACTACCTCCATAAAGAGGCCCTGTGGTCCGCTTCCCGCCGTATAAGAGACCTTGTTTGGGAAGATGCCAAATTATTAATTTTCCAGGACTTCTCCCCGGAGCTTACCAGGCTACGAAAGGCGTTCTCTCCCACATGCTCAAAATTAGCCCACGAGGGCCGAAAGTTTGCTCTACTCTATCCTGCACGCCTGAGGATTTTCGATGGCACGTCTTTTAAGGACTTCCACACCCGGAGGATGCTGCCGCTTATCTTTCGGAGACCGAAGCCTCCGACCAAGTGCCGAAATAGCCGTCTTTTACAGACACTGCCCTGTAACTATCCTGCTTCATTGTTGCCTGGACTTAGTCACCCTCGACATACATTTATTTCTCATCCCCACCCCGTGGACTATAAGTTCCTCTGTTAGTCTTATTTGGACCTTCTCGCTAATCCCTCAGTGGTCTTCTGGGTGATGTATATATAATCTTAAAGTGACATAAGCTTCCTCTAAGCAATGTATACCTATATGCCTGTTTCTAGTTTTATATAGTACTATATGCTTGGATGCCTGTTTTGCCCATCCATTTAGGGGTAGGCTGATGTCATTCTGACCGCTCACTCATATCCCTTATCCCTCTCCCCCCCCCCCCTCCCCCCTTCCACTCCCTATTTCTCCCTCCCCTACACCCCACTCCCCTTACCCTTCTCCCTCTCCCTCTCCCCCCCCCCCCCCCCATCCCCTATGCTGCTCATTATAGTGGTTGCTGGCTAGGAGCACTGCCCTCCTTGCTGCCCCTGGTTATTACTTTAATTATAATACCGTGAAGTTGTTACACGAATATTGTTGTGGGACCCCCCGGTGGGTCTAATATTTTCTTCTCATCTCTATGTCTCTACTATCCTTGTGTCTTCCCCCTCCCCTCCTTCCTCTTGTATCTTTTCCCACCCTACACTGCTTATGGGTTTGTAAGATGTCTTCCTGTATGATTACTCATTACTTAAAGCCCCATGTCTTCTATTAAGGTGGGCACATGGAATGTTGGGGGTATCCACTCCCCTATCAAGAGGAAGAAGATCCTACTCTATTTAAATAGATTACATATGGATTTGGTGTTTATACAGGAGACGCACCTTCTCACCCCAGAGGCCCAAAAATTGGGTGTTTTGGGCTGGCAGGTACTCTTAGACGCTCCCTATTCTTCTAAGGCTAGGGGTGTATTGATCCTCGCTAAAAGTAGCTTGCATATTGAAGTCATTACTTCCCTGTGCGATCCTGCTGGTAGATTCCTAATACTTGAAATTTTACTTCATAATACCAAGTATGTTTTATGTTCTGTGTATGCTCCAAACTCTTATTCAAAAGTTTTTTTTAAGAGTCTCATAACAACACTGTGCCCGTTTATGCCATGTCCAATGATTGTGGGCGGAGACTTCAATATTGTGGCCTCCGCTTATATGGATTCGAACTCCTCCGCTCGTGCACGCTCCCCTCCTAACCTAGGTGTCACCTTTTTTGCACAACAACTGCATCTGACTGATGCTTGGAGATTTCTTCATCCCACTGACAGGGAGTACTCGTGTCTCTCGGCTGCTCACGGCACACTGTCCAGAATAGACTTCTTATTGCTCTCAGATTCCCTGATTCCCCAAAATACTGAAGCACAGATGGAAACAATTTCTCTTTCTGATCACGCCCTAGTTTGGGTTTCCCTTACCACCTCATTAGACTATGGCTCCTTTAAATGCTGGCGTTTCCCCACTTCCTTTACCTCTTCCCTACAATTTCGGAACAGGTTGGAGGCATTTTGGGAGGAGTTCAGACTGGATAATGCAGGTATTGCTGAAACCGATCCCTTATTGTTCTGGCAGACCTCAAAGGCGGTTATACGCGGTAGGCTTGTGGAATATACCTCCACAAGAAAGAAACAATTTCTTTCTGAGTTTAAAACCTCACAACGCTGCCTAACTGATGCCTACCAACACTTCAAACAGTCCCCGTCTCCTGCCTCAAAGAAGGTATATTTAGATTGCAAGTCTCAGTTTGGTGCTGTACTGGCATTAATGGGCGACCGCCATACATTTAGCAGAAATCACCGCTTTCATAGGTACGGCAATAAAACGGGCCGTCTCCTTTCAAATCTTCTGCGGGGTTCAGTGCCGTCCTCGGTGATCCAGACATTGAAACGAGACGATGGCTCGTTGGCTACCAGATCTGTGGACATGGCGCAGATCCTCTCAGAATTTTATACTGACATTTACTCCCCCCCTCCCCTCGATCAAGCAGCTAAAACTTCTTTCTGGGACTCTGTTTCCTTGCCTCAAATATCAACATCGGTGAAGGGGGATCTTTGCTTGCCGATTACTACCCAAGAGGTGGAAGCGGCAATTAAACATCTTAAGCCCATGAAAGCACCTGGACCCGATGGTTTCTCTGGGGAATTCTACAAAATGCTCATACTTAAATTGCTGGATCCTCTGACCCTGGTATTTAATAACATTTTATCTTCCCATTCCCTCCCTCTGTACTTTAACGAAGCCCTGATACGTCTCCTTCCCAAACCGGGAAGGGATCCCCATCTCCCCGGTTCATACCGCCCCATCTCCTTGCTCAACGTTGACTATAAACTATTTACGAAAATTATTGCAGATAGGTTAAAGGGATTACTCCCCTCCATTATCCACCCTGACCAAACTGGTTTCATCTCAGGCCGACACTCCACTAACAATATCCGTAAAGTTCTTGCCGCGGCCACCTGGTTACACTCCAGCGGAGACCCTGACCCCCAATACATCCTCTCCCTGGACGCGGAGAAAGCGTTTGATCTTGTCAGTTGGGATCACTTATACACGACGCTGGATAAGTTTGGGTTTCCGCTGGACCTGATCAACATGATACGTAATTTGTATTCCCCCTCCTCATCTCGCATCATGTGTAATGGCTACTTGTCGGCTCCTATTCCTCTTCACCGAGGCACAAGGCAGGGCTGCCCCCTTTCCCCACTTTTATTTGCTATCGCCATAGAGCCCCTGGCTATTAAACTGCGTCATCTCCCAGAATACTCCGGAGTATTGATTCATGACCATGAGCTCCGTGTGAGTTTGTTTGCAGATGACATGCTCCTCTTTATTTCACGACCTGAGACCTCTGTCCCGCCGATCATGCTGGCTATTTCTGAGTTTGGTGCCTTCGCGGGATATCGTGTTAATGCCTCTAAGTCTGAACTCTTCCCACTCAACTCGATTGCCTGTCAGCGCCCCCCGGTGCCAGTTCTCACTCAATTTAAGAGAAACACCTTAGGCCTTAAATATTTGGGTATATATATCCCTGTGAATATCTTAGACCTATACTCAGTCAACTATACCGCTGTTTTTAACAAAGTTTCCCAATTGCTATCCACTTGGTCATCTCTTCCTGTGTCCCTACTAGGAAGAGTAGCTATTTTGAAGAGTATTGTATTCCCCAAGATCTCTTATCTACTCCAGATGATTCCTATCCAGCCCCCTACTAAAGACTTAAAAGAATGTGATAGAATGTTCTCCAAATTCCTGTGGAATCGCAAGAGGTCTCGGATTTCTTTACCTAAACTTAAACTCCCCCGTGCCCAGGGTGGCTTGGCTGTACCAGACCTCTTGGCTTTCTTCCAGGCCGCGAACTTTAGGTATATCTCGGATTGGTTAAGGGGCACCTCCTCATATGTTAATTATGACATGGAACAGAGCCTTGTACACCCTTACGACTTAAGGGCTTTGCTACATACCCCGAAAGCTTTGCTCCCACCAATGGTACGCCCTAATATTCTTTTCTGGGACGCCTATCGCTCCTGGTGGGCCATTAACAAGGCCCTACATCGCAACCCAGAATACTCTCCTTTTATCCCATTGTGCGGAAACCCCTGCTTCACTCCTCCCCTTGACAATACCAAATTCCTCACATGGAAATCTAGGGGCATAGCCCTCATTCGTGATGTGTTCGACCCGGGTGGCCATGTATTGTCATTCGCGGATTTAGCCGAGAGACACGGTGTGCCCTCATCTGATTTCTTCATGTTCCTACAAGTACGCCATTTTGTACAAACTCTCCCCATCCCTCCTGTGCACGAGCGGAGAAAGGATCCTCTGACCGCCCTGCTGGTCACATTACCTACCTTTTCATACAAGATATGCTGGTTATACCGGGACTTGTTGCCCGGCAAGCCGGAGGTTTTCTGGCCCCCCATGTTGTCAAAATGGTCGAGTGAGTGGTCCTGGGACCCATCGGTGGAGTGCTTCCTCTCCCCCCTTCCTGCTATACTGAAAGCCCTGCATTCTGCCCAGCTTCAGGAAATCCACTTCAAATTTTTACATCGGGCATATATTGCCCCGGGACAACGCAAATATATGGTCTCTACAGACTCTGGTCGTTGCCCCAAATGTAAAGCACCAAATGCTCTCTTTATGCATAACTTTTGGCATTGTCCGAAAATTAAACGATTCTGGAATAAAGTAGTGTGGTATATAAAATCCACCTTCCGGATCTCTCTCCCTATGGATCCAGCGGCACTCCTCGGCCTTAATACTACAACCTGGCGTTTACATCCATCCCAGACATACTGCATTCCGTTTCTATATGTACTATTGACCCTGGGGAAAAAGTTAATTCTGAATCATTGGATATATCGAACCTCCCCCTCCCTAGGTAACCTCAAGTCTTTACTTACTAATACACTATACTTTGAACGCCAATCAACTCTCCCAGACCTTGACCGCAACGCTTTGCGCTTTTATAAGAAATGGGGACTATACATTGACTCTCTTCTACCCCCACAACGAACTCATATACTGAAATTGTTTGATTCCCTTAGTTGGGATTCTTACCGCAGACTAGGTATCCCTATTGGTGATGATCCACCTTCGGCACCGGGGTGATGCTCGCTTTCGTACCTTGATACTGAGCGATTTGATCCCCACAGTCCCTAGGAATGTGCCTTATCATGTATGATGAATATTCGTTAGGCATCTACAACCCCCCCCCCCCCCCTCCTCCCTCACACTTCTTATCCATGTCTTTGTTGTCTTTCTTTCTTCTTTCTTTTTCTCTATGATTGTCTAGTTGATTTTGGTTTGGCACATATGTGATAATGTGCAGTTTTTCTTTAATAATATATTATAGGCCTAAATTGCTGTTTATATTCATCACTGCTGATGCTTTGATATGGTCCTCTGCACTGCTCGCTCCTATACACAACACCAGGGGTAGTGGTGATGTTTGATACTATGCCATACCTTTGTTGCCTATTATGTAATCCATAAGTATAAGCATTTTACATGCACTTTGTACTGCATTGTTTCTCTGCCTTTTTCTCTCTTTATGTCTCTATGTGGAAAAACTAATAAACATATTTTCAAAAAAAAAAAAAAAAAAAGAGAGGGGGGCACTAATTAGGCGCAGTATTAACAATACAGCAGCTATAAGGGGAAAAACACTTATATAAGGTTATCCCTGTATATATATAGCGCTCTGGTGTGTGCTGGCAAACTCTCCCTCTGTCTCCCCAAAGGGCTAGTGGGGTCCTGTCCTCTATCAGAGCATTCCCTGTGTGTGTGCTGTGTGTCGGTACGTTTGTGTCGACATGTATGAGGAGGAAAATGATGTGGAGGCGGAGCAAATTGCCTGTAATAGGGATGTCACCCCCTAGGGGGTCGACACCTGAGTGGGTGAACTGTTGGAAGGAATTAACAGTGTCAGCTCTTTACAAAAGATAGTGGTTGACATGAGACAGCCGGCTACTCAGCTTGTGCCTGTCCAGACGTCTCATAGGCCGTCAGGGGCTCTAAAGCGCCCGTTACCTCAGATGGCAGATACAGACGCCGACACGGATACTGACTCCAGTGTCGACGGTGAAGAGACAAATGTGACTTCCAGTAGGGCCACACGTTACATGATTGAGGCAATGAAAAATGTTTTACACATTTCTGATAATACGAGTACCACCAAAAGGGGTATTATGTTCGGTGAGGAAAAACTACCTGTAGTTTTCCTGAATCTGAGAAATTAAATGAGGTGTGTGATGAAGCGTGGGTTTCCCCCGATAAAAACTGATAATTTCTAAAAAGTTATTGGCATTATATCCTTTCCCGCCAGAGGTTAGGGTGCGTTGGGAAACACCCCCTAGGGTGGATAAAGCGCTCACACGCTTGTAAAAACAAGGGCTCTACCCTCTCCTGAGATGGCCGCCCTTAAGGATCCTGCTGATAGAAAGCAGGAGGGTATCCTAAAATGTATTTACACACATACTGGTGTTATACTGCGACCAGCAATCGCCTCAGCCTGGATGTGCAGTGCTGGGTTGGCGTGGTCGGATTCCCTGACTGAGAATATTGATACCCTAGATAGGGACAATATATTATTGCCTATAGAGCATTTAAAAGAGGCATTTCTATATATGCGTGATGCACAGCGGAATATTTGCCGACTGGCATCAAGAGTAAGTGCGTTGTCCATTTCTGCCAGAAGAGGGTTATGGACACGACAGTGGTCAGGTGATGCGGATTCCAAACGGCATATGGAAGTATTGCCTTATAAAGGGGAGGAGTTATTTGGGGTCGGTCTTTCAGACCTGGTGGCCACGGCAACAGTTGGGAAATCCACGTTTTTACCCCAGGTCGCCTCTCAACATAAGAAGACGCCGTATTATCAGGCGCAGTCCTTTCGTTCCCATAAGGGCAAGCGGGCAAAAGGTTCCTCATTTCTGCCCCGTGACAGAGGGAGAGGAAAAAGACTGCAGAAATCAGCCAGTTCCCAGGAACAGAAGCCCTCTCCCGCCTCGGCCAAGCCCTCAGCATGACGCTGGGGCTTTACAAGCGGACTCAGGCACGGTGGGGGCCCATCTCAAGAATTTCAGCGCGCAGTGGGCTCACTCGCAAGTAGACCCCTGGATCCTTCAGGTGGTATCTCAGGGGTACAAATTGGAATTCGAGACGTCTCCCCCTCGCCGTTTCCTAAAGTCGGCTTTACCGACGTCTCCCTCCGACAGGGAGGCAGTTTTGGAAGCCATTCACAAGCTGTATTCCCAGCAGGTGATAATCAAGGTACCCCTCCTGCAACAGGGAAAGGGGTATTATTCCACACTGTTGTGGTACCGAAGCCGGACGGCTCGGTGAGACCGATTTTAAATCTAAAATCTTTGAACACTTACATACAGAAGTTCAAATTCAAGATGGAGTCACTCAGAGCAGTGATTGCGAACCTGGAAGAAGGGGACTACATGGTGTCTCTGGATATCAAGGATGCTTACCTTCATGTCCCAATTTACCCTTCTCACCAAGGGTACCTCAGGTTTGTGGTACAGAACTGTCACTATCAGTTTCAGACGCTGCCGTTTGGATGGTCCACGGCACCCCGGGTCTTTACCAAGGTAATGGCCGAAATGATGATACTCCTTCGAAGGAAGGGAGTTTTAGTTATCCCTTACTTGGACGATCTCCTGATAAGGGTAAGATCCAGAGAACAGTTGGAGGTCGGCGTAGCACTATCTCAGGTAGTGTTGCGGCAGCACGGTTGGATTCTCAATATTCCAAAATCGCAGCTGGTTCCGACGACTCGTCTTCTGTTCCTAGGGATGATCCTGGACACAGTCCAGAAAAAGGTGTTTCTCCCGGAGGAGAAAGCCAGGGAGTTATCCGAGCTAGTCAGGAACCTCCTAAAACCGAGCCAAGTCTCAGTGCATCAATGCACAAGGGTTCTGGGAAAAATGGTGGCTTCCTACGAAGCAATCCCATTCGGCAGATTCCACGCAAGAACTTTCCAGTGGGACCTGCTGGACAAATGGTCCGGGTCGCATCTTCAGATGCATCAGCGGATAACCCTGTCACCAAGGACAAGGGTGTCCCTCCTGTGGTGGTTGCAGAGTGCTCATCTTCTAGAGGGCCGCAGATTCGGCATTCAGGACTGGGTCCTGGTGACCACGGATGCCAGCCTGCGGGGCTGGGGAGCAGTCACACAGGGAAGGAATTTCCAGGGCTTATGGTCAAGCCTGGAGACATCACTTCACATAAATATCCTGAAGCTAAGGGCCATTTACAATGCTCTAAGCTTAGCAAGACCTCTGCTTCAAGGTCAGCCGGTGTTGATCCAGTCGGACAACATCACGGCAGTCACCCACGTAAACAGACAGGGTGGCACAAGAAGCAGGAGGGCAATGGCAGAAGCTGCAAGGATTCTTCGCTGGGCGGTAAATCATGTGATAGCACTGTCAGCAGTATTCATTCCGGGAGTGGACAACTGGGAAGCAGACTTCCTCAGCAGACACGACCTCCACCCGGGAGAGTGGGGACTTCACCCAGAAGTCTTCCACATGATTATAAACCGTTGGGAAAAACTCGACAGGTATTGCGCCAGGTCAAGGGACCCTCAGGCAATAGCTGTAGACGCTCTGGTAACACCGTGGGTGTACCAGTCAGTGTATGTGTTCCCTCCTCTGCCTCTCATACCCAAGGTACTGAGAATTATAAGATGGAGAGGAGTAAGCACTATATTCGTGGCTCCGGATTGGCCAAGAAGGACTTGGTAACCGGAACTTCAAGAGATGCTCACGGAGGATCCGTGGCCTCTACCTCTAAGAAGGGACCTGCTCCAGCAAGGACCCTGTCTGTTCCAAGACTTACCGCGGCTGCGTTTGACGGCATGGCGTTTGAACGCCGGATCCTGAAGGAAAAAGGCATTCCGGATGAAGTCATCCCTATCCTGATCAAAGCCAGGAAGGATGTAACCGCAAAACATTATCACCGCATTTGGCGAAAATATGTTGCGTGGTGCGAGGCCAGTAAGGCCCGACGGAGGAATTTCAACTGGGTCGATTCCTACATTTCCTGCAAACAGGAGTGTCTATGGGCCTGAAATTGGGGTCCATTAAGGTTCAAATTTCGGCCCTGTCAATTTTCTTCCAAAAAGAACTAGCGTCAGTCCCTGAAGTTCAGACGTTTGTAAAAGGGGTACTGTATATACAGTCTCCTTTTGTGCCTCCAGTGGCACCTTGGGATCTCAATGTAGTTTTTGGGTTCCAAAGGTCACATTGGTTTGAACCACTTAAATCTGTGGAGTTAAAATATCTCACATGGAAAGTGGTCAGGCTGTTGGCCCTGGCCTGGGCCAGGCGCGTGTCAGAATTGGCGGCTTTATCCTGTAAAAGCCCTTATCTGATTTTCCATTCGGACAGGGCGGAATTGAGGACTCGTCCTCAGTTTCTCCCTAAGGTGGTTTCAGCGTTTCACCTGAACCAACCTATTGTGGTGCCTGCGGCTACTAGGGACTTGGAGGACTCCAAGTTGCTAGACGTTGTCAGGGCCCTGAAAATATATGTTTCCAGGACGGCTGGAGTCAGAAAATCTGACTCGCTGTTTATCCTGTATGCACCCAACAAGCTGGGTGCTCCTGCTTCTAAGCAGACTATTGCTCGTTGGATTTGTAGTACAATTCAGCTTGCACATTCTGTGGCAGGCCTGCCACAGCCAAAAATCTGTAAATGCCCACTCCACAAGGAAGGTGGGCTCATCTTGGGCGGCTGCCCGAGGGGTCTCGGCTTTACAACTTTGCCGAGCAGCTACGTGGTCAGGAGCAAATACGTTTGTAAAATTCTACAAATTTGATACCCTGGCTGAGGAGGACCTGGAGTTCTCTCATTTGGTGCTGCAGAGTCATCCGCACTCTCCCGCCCGTTTGGGAGCTTTGGTATAATCCCCATGGTCCTTACGGAGTCCCCAGCATCCACTAGGACGTCAGAGAAAATAAGAATTTACTTGCCGATAATTCTATTTCTCGTAGTCCGTAGTGGATGCTGGGCGCCCATCCCAAGTGCGGATTGTCTGCAATACTGGTACATAGTTATTGTTACCAAAAATCGGGTTATTGCTGTAGTGAGCCATCTTTTCTAGAGGCTCCTCTGTTATCATGCTGTTAACTGGGTTTAGATCACAAGTTATACGGTGTGATTGGTGTGGCTGGTATGAGTCTTACCCGGGATTCAAAATCCTTCCTTATTGTGTACGCTCGTCCGGGCACAGTATCCTAACTGAGGCTTGGAGGAGGGTCATAGGGGGAGGAGCCAGTGCACACCAGGTAGTCCTAAAGCTTTACTTTTGTGCCCAGTCTCCTGCGGAGCCGCTATTCCCCATGGTCCTTACAGAGTCCCCAGCATCCACTACGGACTACGAGAAATAGAATTATCGGTAAGTAAATTCTTATTTTTTGTGTGATTTTGTTGTCAGCACATTCAACTATGTAAAGAACAAAGTATTTAATAAGAATATTTCATTCATTCAGATCTAGGATGTGTTATTTTAGTGTTCCCTTTATTTTTTTGAGCAGTGTACATTTCCTTGAACCTGGCCTAGTTGAAATAGGTAAGATTTGTATTTTCTTTATTTCACTCAACAAGTTAAAGTTTTCACTTACTTACTACTTGCTTACATCTAACATGCATGAAAATCATGTAGTTTTCCAGGTACCACAGTCCCTTCTCCCAAACGCTGACACTTTTTTATTATCTTCAACAACAAATAGATCTATAGCATTGTGCTATATAACAATTGTTGTGTACCTGGTGAGAGTCTGTTACTTCCGGTGCGGCTCCCTTGCTGTCGGGAGCTCCCAGCAACAAGGGCTGCTGGGAGCTGTAGTTTATTTTGAGTCTGATTCCAAGTGCGGTGCTGCCGGACACCGGTGCCGCTCCAGCAGTAACAAACTCTCACCAGGTACAGTCTGACAGTACTACTTTTCTACCCTTTGGCCGCAGGTGGCACCCCCTCTTTGCCTGACTCCCCTGGCGAGTGCCATCCTGGCCAATGGGTCGATACGCCCCTGCGTGGGGTCTATAAAGCAGTTTTGTCCTATGACACTATTGCACCAGCTGCATGTTTACAGTGGTAACAAGGCAAGGAATGCAGAGATACTTAGCGAAAATGGAACTATATTGTCCTGAGGGATTGTCATAGTATTTCTACTGATAAAAGCTCATGATGATGAGTGCCATATAATGTGTGCCATAGGCCAGGAACATCAAGTATGCAGTACAGAGTTCCTTAACATGTAGCACCTGAGCTGACTGCAGTCTGGAGGAAGGAAGCGCAACAACCGCAGTGTCGCCCCAAATATGTATAGACAATAGTATCCTGGGTAATCTATGCAGGAAGCAGTTATACTACCCTGCTAAAATCATAGAATTTGACGGCAGATAAAAACCACTTGGTCGTCTAGTCTGACCCTTTTTTAACCATATTGTTATCTCAAACCTTATTTGATCCTTATTTCTTTGTAAGGATATCCCTATGTCTATCCCATGCATGTTTAAATTGCTGTACTGTCTTAGCCTCTACCACCTCTAATGGAGGCTATTCCACTTGTCCACTACCCTTTATGTGAAGTCGTTTTTCCTCAAGTTTCCCCCTAACCTACCTCCCTCCAGTTTCAGTGTATGTCCTCGTGTTCTAAAACTTCTCTTCCTTTGAAGAATGTTTCCCTCCTGTATCTTGTTAAAACCCTTGATATAGTTGAAAGTTTCTACCCTTTCCCGTCTCTGCTCCAAACTATACATGTTAAGATCTTTTAGTCTTTCCGGGTAAGTTTTGTGATGTAGACCATGCACATACCAATGACTTATACAATGGCATTATTACTTCTTGCTTTCTATTGCTGATTCCTCTCCCAGTGCAGCCAAGCATCTGACTAGCCTTCCTCATTGCTTTGTTACATTGCTTACCTGCCTTTAGCCACTTAACTGACGATTTATTTTGCCAAAAACCTGATGCGACCATGTCAGGCAAGTGGTTAGTCACTTAAAATAGTGACTCCTAGATCCCTTTCCTCGGGTGTAGTACGGTATGCCGGCGCTCGGGCTCCCGGCGACCAGCATACCGGCGCCGGGAGCCCAACCGCCGACATACCAACAGCGTGGCGAGCGCAAAGGAGCCCCTTGCGGGCTCGCTGCGCTCGCCACACTGTGGGCGTAGCGCGCCACACTATTTTATTCTCCCTCCAGGGGGGTCATGGACCCCCACGAGGGAGAATAGTTGTCGGTATGCCCGGTGTCGGGATTCCGGCGCCGGTATACTGTGCGCCGGGATCCCGACATTCGGCATACAGAAGACCACCCCCTTTCCTCCTCAGTAGTTTCCAGTAAAGCACCATTAATACTATTTCTCTAATGTCCTAGTGGATGCTGGGGACTCCGTAAGGACCATGGGGAATAGACGGGCTCCGCAGGAGACTGGGCACTCTAAAGAAAGATCTAGTACTATCTGGTGTGCACTGGCTCCTCCCTCTATGCCCCTCCTCCAGACCTCAGTTAGAATCTGTGCCCGGCCAGAGCTGGGTGCTTTTAGTAGGCTCTCCGGAGCTTACGAAGAAAGAAAGTATTTTAGTTAGGTTTTTTATTTTCAGAGAGCTCCTGCTGGCAACAGACTACGTGGGACTGAGGGGAGAGAAGCAAACCTACTAACTGCGGCTAGGTTGCGCTTCTTAGGCTACTGGACACCATTAGCTCCAGAGGGATCGAACACAGGTACCTAACCTTGATCGTCCGTTCCCGGAGCCGCGCCACCGTCCCCCTCGCAGAGCCAGAAGTACAGAAGCAGCAGAAGCAAGACATCGAAATCGGCAGCAGAAGACTCCTGCCTTCACTTAAGGTAGCGCACAGCACTGCAGCTGTGCGCCATTGCTCCCGCAGCACACCCACACACTCCGGTCACTGTAGGGTGCAGGGCGCAGGGGGGGCGCCCTGGGCAGCAATTAAGATACCTGATGGCAAAAGTATACATATATACAGTCAGGCACTGTATATATGTATGAGCCCCCACCATTTTTACACATGAGAAGCGGGACAGAAGCCCGCCGTTGAGGGGGCGGGGCCTTCTTCCTCAGCACACCAGCGCCATTTTCTCTTCACAGCTCCGCTGGGAGGACGCTCCCCAGGCTCTCCCCTGCAGTATACAGGTGCAATAGTGGGTAAAAAAGAGAGGGGGGGCACATAAATTTAGGCGCAGATATATATATATATATATATAAAAACAGCAGCTACTGGGTAAACACTAAGGTACAGTGTAATCCCTGGGTTATATAGCGCTGGGGTGTGTGCTGGCATACTCTCTCTGTCTCCCCAAAAGCCTTTGTGGGGTCCTGTCCTCAGAGCGTTCCCTGTATGTGTGCGGTGTGTCGGTACGCCTGTGTCGACATGTTTGATGAGGAAGGATACGTGGAGGCAGAACCAGTGCAAACAGATGTGGTGTCGCCCCCGACGGGGCCGACACCTGATTGGATGGATATGTGGAAGGTGTTAAATGATAATGTAAGCTCCTTACATAACAGATTGGATAACGCTGTAGCCTTGGGACATTCGGGGTCTCAACCCATGCCTGCTCCCACAGCGCAGAGGCCGTCAGGGTCTCAAAAGCGCCCAATATCCCAGTTAGTTGACACAGATGTCGACACGGAATCTGATTCCAGTGTCGATGACGATGATGCAAAGTTGCAGCCTAAAATGACTAAAGCCATCCGCTACATAATTGTGGCAATGAAGGATGTATTACACATTTCTGAGGAAAATCCTGTCCCTGACAAGAGGATTTATATGTATGGGGAGAAAAAGCAAGAAGTGACTTTTTCCCCGTCACATGAATTGAATGAATTATGTGAAAAAGTGTGGGATTCCCCTGATTGGAAAGTAGTAATTTCCAAGAGATTACTGATGGAGTATCCTTTCCCGCCAACGGACAGGTTACGCTGGGAATCCTCCCCCAGGGTAGACAAGGCGTTGACACGCTTGTCTAAGAAGGTGGCCCTGCCGTCTCAGGATACGGCCGCCCTAAAGGATCCTGCGGATGGAAAGCAGGAAGCTATCCTGAAGTCTGTTTACACACATTCGGGTACGCGGCTGAGGCCAGCAATTGCTTCGGCCTGGATGTGTAGTGCGGTAGCTGCATGGACGGATACTCTGTCTGAGGAGTTAGATACCCTGGACAGGGACTCTGTTCTAATGACCCTGGCACATATCAAGGACGCGGTCCTATATATGCGGGATGCCCAGAGGGACATTTGCCTGCTGGGCTCTAGAGTAAACGCAATGTCCATGTCTGCCAGAAGGGTCTTATGGACTCGGCAATGGACAGGGGATACCGACTCTAAAAAACACATGGAGGTTTTACCTTATAAGGGTGAGGAACTGTTTGGGGACGGTCTCTCAGACCTAGTCTCCACAGCCACGGCTGGGAAGTCAAATTTCTTGCCTTATGTCCCTCCACAGCCTAAGAAAGCACCGTATTACCAAATGCAGTCCTTTCGTTCTCAAAAGAGCAAGAAAGTCAGAGGTGCATCCTTTCTTGCCAGAGGCAGGG
Source organism: Pseudophryne corroboree (assembly GCF_028390025.1). Lineage (NCBI taxonomy): Eukaryota > Metazoa > Chordata > Amphibia > Anura > Myobatrachidae > Pseudophryne > Pseudophryne corroboree. The sequence continues at coordinate 82,753,329 of NC_086451.1, forward strand.
GTAAAGGAAAGAGGCTGCACCACGCAGCTAGTTCCCAGGAACAAAAGTCCTCCCCGGCTTCCACTAAATCCACCGCATGACGCTGGGGCTCCACAGGCGGAGCCGTGGGGGCGCGTCTCAGACATTTCAGCCACCAGTGGGCTCGCTCACGGGTGGATCCTTGGGTTATACAAATTGTGTCTCAGGGATACAAGCTGGAATTCGAGGTGACGCCCCCTCACCGTTACCTAAAATCGGCCTTGCCAGCTTCCCCCATGGAGAGGGAGGTAGTGCTGGCGGCAATTCACAAGCTATACCTCCAGCAGGTGGTAGTAAAGGTTCCCCTCCTTCAACAGGGAAGGGGTTACTATTCCACTATGTTTGTGGTACCGAAACCGGACGGTTCGGTCAGACCCATCTTGAATTTAAAATCCCTAAACATTTATCTGAAGAAATTCAAGTTCAAAATGGAATCGCTCAGAGCGGTCATTGCAAGCCTGGAAGAGGGGGATTTTATGGTGTCTCTGGACATCAAGGATGCTTACTTGCATGTCCCCATTTATCCACCTCATCAAGAGTACCTCAGGTTTATGGTACAGGATTGTCATTACCAATTCCAGACGTTGCCATTTGGCCTGTCCACGGCACCGAGAATATTTACCAAGGTGATGGCGGAAATGATGGTGCTCCTTCGGAAGCAGGGGGTTACCATTATCCCATACTTGGACGATCTCCTCATAAAGGCGAGGTCCAGGGAACAGTTGCTGTTCAGCGTAGCACACTCTCAGGAAGTGTTGCGTCAGCACGGCTGGATTCTGAATATTCCAAAGTCGCAGCTGATTCCTACGACGCGTCTGCCCTTCCTGGGCATGATTCTGGACACAGACCAGAAGAAGGTGTTTCTCCCGGAGGAGAAGGCTCAGGAGCTTGTGACTCTGGTCAGAGACCTCCTAAAACCAAAACAGGTGTCGGTGCATCACTGCACGCGAGTCCTTGGAAAGATGGTGGCGTCATACGAAGCCATTCCCTTCGGCAGGTTCCATGCGAGGATCTTTCAGTGGGATCTGCTGGACAAGTGGTCCGGATCGCATCTTCAGATGCATCGGACGATAACCCTGTCCCCCAGGACCAGTGTGTCTCTTCTGTGGTGGCTGCAAAGTGCTCACCTCCTCGAGGTCCGCAGATTCGGCATACAGGACTGGGTCCTGCTGACCACGGATGCAAGCCTCCGAGGGTGGGGAGCAGTCCCTCAAGGAAGAAACTTCCAAGGGCTGTGGTCAAGTCAGGAGACTTGTCTGCACATAAATATTCTGGAGCTACGGGCCATATACAATGCCCTGAGTCAGGCGGAGCCTCTGCTTCGAGACCAACCAGTTCTGATTCAGTCAGATAACATCACGGCGGTCGCCCATGTAAACCGCCAGGGAGGCACAAGAAGCAGGATGGCAATGGCGGAAGCCACCAGGATTCTTCATTGGGCGGAGAATCACGTGCAAGCACTGTCAGCAGTGTTCATTCCGGGAGTGGACAACTGGGAAGCAGACTTCCTCAGCAGACACGACCTCCACCCGGGAGAGGGGGGACTTCATCAAGAAGTCTTCACGCAGATTGTAAATCGATGGGAACTGCCACAGGTGGACATGATGGCGTCCCGCCTCAACAAAAAGTTAAAGAGGTATTGCACCAGGTCAAGGGACCCTCAGGCGATAGCTGTGGACGCACTGGTGACACCGTGGGCATTACGGTCGGTCTACGTGTTTCCTCCTCTTCCTCTCATACCCAAGGTGCTGAGAATCGTAAGAAAAAGAGGTGTGAGAACAATACTCATTGTTCCGGATTGGCCAAGAAGGACTTGGTACCCGGAACTGCAAGAAATGCTCACAGAGGACCCTTGGCCTCTGCCTCTCAGACAGGACCTGTTGCAACAGGGGCCCTGTCTGTTCCAAGACTTACCGCGGCTGCGTTTGACGGCATGGCGGTTGAACGCCGGATCCTAGCAGAAAAGGGCATTCCGGATGAAGTTATTCCTACGCTGATAAAGGCTAGGAAGGACGTGACAGCAAAACATTATCACCGTATATGGCGAAAATATGTTGCTTGGTGTGAGGCCAGGAAGGCCCCTACGGAAGAATTCCAGCTGGGTCGATTCCTACACTTCCTACAGTCAGGTGTGACTATGGGCCTGAAATTAGGGTCCATAAAGGTCCAGATTTCGGCCCTATCCATTTTCTTTCAAAAAGAACTGGCTTCACTGCCTGAGGTTCAGACGTTTGTTAAGGGAGTGCTACATATTCAGCCTCCTTTTGCGCCACCAGTGGCACCTTGGGATCTTAACGTGGTGTTGGCTTTCCTGAAATCCCACTGGTTTGAGCCACTTAAGACAGTGGAGCTAAAGTATCTCACGTGGAAAGTGGTCATGCTGTTGGCCTTAGCCTCAGCTAGGTGTGTGTCAGAATTGGCGGCTTTGTCATGTAAAAGCCCCTATCTGGTTTTCCATATGGACAGGGCAGAATTGCGGACTCGTCCACAATTTCTGCCAAAGGTGGTGTCATCCTTTCATTTGAACCAACCTATTGTGGTGCCTGCGGCTACTCGTGACTTGGAGGATTCCAAGCTGCTTGACGTAGTCGCTGTTTATCCTGTATGCATCCAACAAACTGGGTGCTCCTGCTTCAAAGCAAACTATTTTGCTCGCTGGATCTGTAACACGATTCAGCAGGCTCATTCTGCGGCTGGATTGCCGCATCCAAAATCAGTGAAAGCCCATTCCACAAGGAAGGTGGGCTATTCTTGGGCGGCTGCCCGAGGGGTCTCGGCTTTACAGCTTTGCAGAGCTGCTACTTGGTCGGGTTCAAACACATTTGCAAAATTGATACCCTGGCTGAGGAGGACCTTGTGTTTGCCCATTCAGTGCTGCAGAGTCAACCGCACTCTCCCACCCGTTTGGGAGCTTTGGTATAATCCCCATGGTCCTTACGGAGTCCCCAGCATCCACTAGGACGTTAGAGAAAATAAGAATTTACTCACCGGTAATTCTATTTCTCGTAGTCCGTAGTGGATGCTGGGCGCCCGTCCCAAGTGCGGACTTTCTGCAATACATGTATATAGTTATTGCTTAATAAAGGGTTATGTTATGTGGCATCCGTTGAGTTATGCTCGATTGTTGTTCATACTGTTAACTGGGTATGGTTATCACAAGTTGTACGGTGTGATTGGTGTGGCTGGTATGAGTCTTACCCTGGATTCCAAAATCCTTTCCTTGTAATGTCAGCTCTTCCGGGCACAGTTTCCTTAACTAAGGTCTGGAGGAGGGGCATAGAGGGAGGAGCCAGTGCACACCAGATAGTACCTAATCTTTCTTTAGAGTGCCCAGTCTCCTGCGGAGCCCGTCTATTCCCCATGGTCCTTACGGAGTCCCCAGCATCCACTACGGACTACGAGAAATAGAATTACCGGTGAGTAAATTCTTATTATTTAGCCTTTGGAATTTTTGAGACCCAAGTGCATGATTTTGCATTTTTTGGCATTAAACTATAATTGCCACACTCTTGACCAGTCCTCTAACTTACCTAGGTCTGTAATTTATTTTACACATTCCAGTGTGTCTACCCTGTTGCATACCTTTTGTGTCATCTGCAAAAACACATAGGGGGTGATTCAGACCTGATCGTAGTAGTGCTAAATTTAGCACATCTATGATCAGCTTCCCTGACATGTGGGAGGACGCCCCGCACATGGCTAGTCCGCCCCGCATGTCAGGCTCTACCCCGTCGCACAAGTACAAAAGCTGTGCGATGCTTTTGTACTTGATGAGTAGCTCCCTACCTGCACAGCTCCTGCGTGCTGGCAGGGAGCTGCTCGACGCTGTGACGTCACGCAACCACCACGGCCCGCCCACCCAACAGTCCGGGCACGCCTGTGTTGCCCGGACCGCGCCCCCTAAATGGCGGCCAAACGACGCTGGCCCGGCCCCTCCCGCCCAGCAACCGCCTCTGCCTGTCAATCAGGCAGAGGCAATCGCAGGGCTATGACAGCCGTCAGCTGTCTGGCATGCACCGGCGCACTGCGGCAATTGCGCAGTTCAGACCTGATCGCTGCTGTGCACAGCAGCGGTCAGGCTTGAATTAGCCCCATAGTTTCCCTTCAATACCATTCGCAATGATACCAATCAAGATATTAAAAAGTACTGGTCCAAGGGGGCAATTCAGAGTTGATCTACAATCACTTTCACTGACATGCGGAGGGACGGCCAGCACAGGGCTAGTCCGCCCCGCATGTCTGGCTCTGTCCCCCTTCCCCCCCACACACTTCCCCCTGCACAGGTACAAAAGCATCGCACTTGGAAGAGCCCAGCCAGGGTGCCATGCATAGTATTTTCTATTATATTTTTTCTGGAGGTAGTGTGGTCATATACAAAAAGAGAAGAAAAGTGGGATCTTATTAAGCTAAATAGCTATGGAAAAATAAAGAGTTGTTAATTTTCATGTTCCCTTTCGGAACTCTTGGGTTTAATACATGTAAATATCTACCTAACAAGATCAATACTAACACAGTAAATACCTGTAATATCCTCATTTAGCAAGTGAAGGTCTCCTGTGCATCGCTGACCGGAGCACCCTCAGGGCGGTCCGATCTGCTGTACAGGCTGCATGCAGGGTGCCTATTTGGAGCGTCTAAAGAACGCTCTGGTGGTGCTGCAGGAACATTGGATAAATGTGATGAATATAGCATTATACTCTCATACTGACCTCAATTACAAAATCAGTAGTAGTTATAAGAGCAACACAGTAATTCTGTATTCACAATTCAACCAGTATTTATTTCTTGTATCTTCTAATGTCAGCAGCAGTAAACTGTTGTATACCACTATGCTGATTGACAAAGTGTGTGGTATATTGAGTGGTCAAGCTTAAACATCTGTTGGTAGTAATTGCACATAATAAATACACTACTGCTGGATATCAGTGTTTACATGAGAAAAAAGGTAAAGTAAAAAATGGTGCATAGAAATCTATAGACATATAGTACTAGTACTTTGCACCATTGCACCATTATTTTCAGGATTACCCCAGTAAGGAAACCACATATTCATTAATGGGATGTAGTTATGTGACTGGCGGTCAGGAGACCACCGGTGACAATACCGATCTCGACAACCCGCCGGCTCTCAATCCCGACAGTCGGCATGCCGACTAACAGGGACTATTCCCACGACACCCTTAGAGTGAGAATAGAACCAGTGTGGCAAACACAGTGAGCACGCAAGGGGCTTCGTTGCGCTCGCCCTCCCCTTGCCGGCATTCTGCGGCCGGGATCCCGGCGTCGGGATGCTGACCGCCAGGATCCCGGACGCCGGTAACCCTCCTTAATAACACATTATCACATCAGCAAAATTATTCGGTGTCCACTGGCATAGCCATAAACCTCTGCGTGCTGACACTGCCACAGCAGTGGTGCATGCATTAAGCAATCCTATTTATTTTATGGCTTCTACCACAGAATTCACAGAGTCCTGTATATGTTGCAGGAGTAAAACAATCTCCCCCTCAATTAGGTTACCCGACCATTTTGCGATGGCCTTAGTAATCCACCCACATGCTATAGTGGGTCTCTGGGCCACCCCAGCAGCTGTATACAAAGAAATTTGAAAGTATTCTCAATTCTACGGTCAGCCATGTCTTTTAGTGGACCTGTCTATACCCCATGGTACTAAATGGATTCCCAGTATCCTCTAGGACAGGGGTGGCCAAACAGTCGATCGTGATCGACTGGTCGATCGCGGACATGCGACCAGTCGATCGCGATCCGCTGCCCATCCACCCGAAGCCGCGCCTCTCCTGCCTGCAGTCCTGCCCCTCAGTCTGGTCTCCGGCAGTGACGGCGGAGTATATAGCTCAAATCAAGCGCCGGTTCGTTAGCCAATCAGAGCTCGCGAACCGGCGCCTGATTTGAGCCATACACGCTGCCGTCACTGCCGGAGACCAGACTGAGGTGGCAGGACGGCAGGCAGGAGAAGCGCACGCTGCACTCTCCACACAGCACGGTGAGCACTATGGGGGCATATCTGGCAATGTGGGGCATATGTGGCACTGTGGGGGCATATCTGGCACTGCGGGCACAATGGCGGCATATGTGGCATTGTGGGGTCATATCTGGCATTGTGGGGGCATATCTGGCACTGCGGGCACATGGCACTGTGGGGGCATATCTGTAATCTGGCACTGTGGGGGCATATCTGGCACTGAGGGCACATGGCACTGTGGGGGCATATCTGTAATCTGGCACTGTGGGGGCATATCTAGCAGTGTGGTCACATGGCACTGTGGGGGCATATCTGTATCTGGCACTGTGGGGGCATATCTGGCACTGGGGGTATATCTGGAACTGCGGCCACATGGCACTGTGGGGGTATATCTAATCTGGCACTGTGGGAGCATATCTGGCACTATGGGGGCATATCTGGCACTGCGTGCACATGGCACTGTGGGGGCATATCTGTAATCTGGCACTGTGGGGGCATATCTCGCAGTGTAGGCACATGGCACTGTGGGGGCATATCTGTATCTGGCACTGTGGGGGCATATCTGGCACTGTGGGCACATATGTAAAACTTTGACAAGAAAAGAAAGTGAGGCTTTAAAGGAACTAAAATCAAATAAAGATATAATAAAACCTACGGATAAGGGCGGAGGAGTTGTAATAATGGATATGGATAAATATGAAAACGAGGTGATGAGACAACTCAGTGATGGACAAATTTATAAAAAATTGAGGGGCGATCCGACCAAAAGGATCCTGACAGGCTTTACTACTCTGGTTAAAACCTATGTGGAGAATGGCACCGTCAGTGAGGCAGAGGGTCAGTTCTTGATACCAACAGAACCAAGTATTCCTGTTATTTACATCCTGCCAAAAGTCCATAAGGACTTGCAGAACCCGCCCGGCAGACCTATAGTGTCGGGAATTAATTCTATTACGGCCAATATGTCGGAGTTTATAGATTTCCGCCTCTAGTCCAAAACACTTGAGGGACACAAGAGATGCATTAAATGTCATTAATAGTATACGGTGGGACGAGAATTGTTATATGGTTACAGCGGATGTTACTTCGCTGTATACGATTATTAATCACGATCTAGGAACAGAGGCAGTGGTCACGTATTTATCAGACAGTAATTATGAGTCAGAACTATGTGACTTCTTAGTAAAGGGTGTTGACTTCATCTTGCGGAATAACTATTTCCACTTTAAGGACAGCTTCTACCTGCAGAAGGTGGGGACGGCCATGGGTACCAGGTTTGCCCCGAGCTATGCCAACATGTTCATGGGTATGTGGGAGGATCAACATGTGTGGCATAACCATCAGTTTGGGGCGAACCTGGTATCCTGGTCTAGGTATATAGATGACATCATTTTCATTTGGAGGGGTGATAGAGACATCTTGACCACCTTCTGTGACCAGCTGAATGATAACGATTATAATATTTTGTTGACATTTGAAGTTAGCAACAGCAGTGTAAATTTCCTGGACCTAAATATTTATGTGGAAGATGGACAACTTAAAACCCGTAATCACATAAAACCGACCGATTCGGGAACATATATCCATACCAATAGTTGCCATCATGTCAACTGGTTGGAGTCCATACCTCACAGTCAGTTACAAAGACTAAAGAGGAATTGCACGGATAATGAGATCTACAGGGAACAAGCCGATGCAATGGTTAAGAGATTTAAGAACAGTGGCTACAGCGATAAGAATATTGAAAAAGCTGTCACTAAGTGTGAAAATATTAATAGAAAGGATTTATTACTTCCATCAAGGAAGACACTGGCATCGGATGGAAATAAGAACTATTCTTTGGCATTTATTACAAGTTATAATATCCAACATAAACAGATAGAGAAGATATTTAGGGATCACTGGACAATCTTGAAGGGTGACCCTCTATTAGAAAAACTGTTGCCAGAGAGACCTAAATTCATTTATCGGAAAGCCAAGAATATCAAAGATAAACTGGTCAGAAGTGCTATGTCACCTCCGAAAGCAAACACTCGCACTCTGTCAAAAGGCTTTTTCAGGTGTGGGGTTTGCTGTATGTGTAAGGAGGTTAGAGGTACAGCAAAATGTACGGAAATTGAAATAAATGGGCAAATCAATAAAATTAATGAATTCATAACTTGCACCTCAAAGAATGTGATCTACTATTTGGGGTGTAGCTGTAATTTATTTTATATCGGTAGGACCAGTAGAAATTTAAAAACAAGATTCACAGAGCATTTGCGCAATATAAAAAATGGGGTTGAAACACATGCGCTTTCATCCCATTTCAAAAACATTCATGGCCAGGATATCAAACAGCTAAAAGTATTTGGAGCATTAAAGCAAATAAAGGGGAATTGGAGGTGTAACAATGTAGCTGCAATTTTAGCAAAATCTGAAATGCAATATATATACTCATTGAAAACTCTAATCCCGGGTGGCCTGAATAAAGATTTTGAGGTCAAATGGTTCCTTAATTAAGTTCAGCTTTAAGTGAATGATACTGTATTAGAATTATCTATTTATATTCTCTAGCCCATTGTCCCTATATTAACTGGGGGGATGTGAACTGTGGGTATGGAAATTTCATATAAAAAATATTTCATTATTATATATAAACTACTGTTGTGAAACTAAAGGCGAATTCCCGTTTCTTTCCAGGAAGCAATATGGCGCAATAGATGTTTCCGCCCCTTTATAATGATAAGGTGATAATCTGTTAAAGCTTGTCTTGGACTTTCAAAAATGGCAGTTGCGGGACTTCCGGGTATACAGCACCACGTGATCGGATGCGTCTCTTGACGGGACTCAGGCTACACTAATACGGACAGCCGCGATTATGTGACGAACCGGTCACGTGACAGGATGTGACGCGGAGTCGGACGGACTTGACTCCGTCGCCCTGCGGTGTGGAACCTTTGTAAGAGCACAGGCGGAAGTTGTTCCTGTTTACACAGGGCACTTCCGGTCATTGATAATTTATGTTTTATATTTATAAATCGTTTTATATGAACTTTTACCATTTAACTATGAAATAAAGGGATGTTGTATAGAGTAGTGTTTGGATGTTAGATTAGGATTTGAAAATTGGATGGATGTAAAAATCGTGTTTATTGTGAGTGGGAGTGGCTCCTCCCAGTAATTGGGAATATCTAGTTATGAGGGTATAAATAGCTGGGAAAGGAGACCACCAGGATATGCCTTGACAAAGATCAGCGGATCTGATCGAAACGCGTTGGCTGATGGTGAGGATCTGTGGCGGACATACCAGAAGAGGAAAGGACGAGGTGCTGACCACTGAGGCTGATTTTTCCTGGGACTGCTGTAACATCTGCACAGCTTTTTTATAAGCACTTCAAAATTCCCAAATCTGGTAGGAAGCCACCCTCACATATTATTGGATGTAAAAGTGGACAAGTGTCATATATCTATGTGACTGAAGCACACTGTATAATTGAAAATTTCTTAGTATTAAAAATTTGTATTTTTATTATATATATGTGTGGATCATATCTTTTATAGATTTGAATATATGGATCCACACTGCATTTTTATCCAATGAAGGGATTTATGTGATGGTATTACACTAGATTGTGTTTTATTTTCTCTTACATGGTTGTTCTTGTGGGACCTCCGGAATAATACCATCTACTATTAGTCATATTAAATTTTTACGAGAAGAAGGTGGGATACATGGAAAAAATACCAACTCCCTCAGATAAGTAGAGGTTTATTCCCTTTCTTACAAATTTGTATAGTGGGAGAGCGCAGTGGATAGGAGATCCAAGTTTTCTTTAGTATTTGGACAATGTGTTTGGGGTGAGGGTAACACCCCTTTTTTGGATCACCATTCCCTTGCTGCTAGACAAGCGCTTTTTTATACAGGTGTTTTTTTGACCATTTTGCTGGGCACATATGTGTATCTGGCACTCTGGGGGCATATGTGTTTGAGGTTTTTATCTGTGAGGGCCAATGTGTTATTTCGTGCGAGACAGTCATTACACTCTGTGCAGCAAGGCTACGTCCCTTTTTTTGTTATACCACGCCCCTTTTTTGCGCGCGCGCCACAGGCGCGCGCTATTATTCCTCCTAGGTAGTTCACAAAAGCTTTTTAGCTTTCAAAGTAGATCGCGACTCCAAAAGTCTGGCCGCCCCTGCTCTAGGACATAAGAAAAAGATTTCTGATGTCAAATCTGAATGCCCCCATACATCTAATCCTGACCCGGCCTTCAGGGTTCTGGAAATAGCGACAATCTGTTGCTAATGTAGGGAGGGCCTTTATCTGCAATGGAGTCCTTTCGGCCTAACAAGCCTAGAAAGGCCAGAACGTCCAATACCTTCTTTAGGAGAGGTCGGGTTAAGTCCAAGAAACCTGCCGCTGCAGGTTCCCAGGAACAAAAGCCTGCTTTGGGTAACGCCAAAGTCCTCCGCATGATGGTGGACTGCACGCCCCGGTGGTGGGGCCAGTGGGAGCGAGACTCAGACACTTCAGTCATGTCAGTGTATCGTCCGGCCTGGATCCCTGGGTGGTAGATGTTGTGTCTCAGGGATACAGTCTGGAATTTCAAAGTCTCCCTGCTCATTGCTTTTTCAAGTCAGGCTTGCCAACTCTGTTGGAGGACAGCATTGTACTACAAGACGCTGTCCAAAAGCTGGTAGAGACACAGGTCATTGTGCCAGTACCACCTCACATGCTGAACAATGGTTATTATTCAAACCTTTTCGTGGTACCAAAACCGGATGGTTCGGTCAGGCCCATTCTGAACCTAAAATTATTGAACCCCTTTCTAAAGGAATTCAAGTTCAAGATGGAGTTTCTCAGGGTGGTGATATCAGGTCTGGAAGAAGGGGAATTCCTGGTATCCCTGGATATCAAGGATGCGTACCTCCACATTCCGATCTGGCTGCCGCATCTGGCTGATCTCCGCTTCGCATTGCTGGACTGTCATTTCCATTTCCAGGCACTGCCATTCGGCCTCTCCACAACACCGGGGGTGTTTACCAAGGTGATGGCAGAAATTATGATTCTCTTCGGCAAGCAGAGTGTGAACATCGTTCCATATCTGGACGACCTGCTGATAAAGACATCGTCCCAGGAGAGGCTGCGGCAGTCCATTGTCCTCACAACGCGACTGCTCCAGAGTCACGGTTGGATTCTGAACCTTCCAAAGTCACATTTGGAACCAACCCAGAGGTTGTCATTTCTGGGAATGATCCTGGATACAGAAGTGCAGAGAGTGTTTTTTGCGCAGGAAAAGGCGTTGGTGATACAAGCCATGGTCCGGGATGTCCTGAAGCCACCTTGCGTGTTGGTTCATCAATGCATTTGCCTATTAGGAAACATGGTGGCCTCTTACGAGGTTCTCCAGTACGGGAGGTCCACGCTCGGACCTTCCAACTGGATCTCCTGGACAAGTGGTTTGGATCTCACCTTCACATCCACCAGAGAATTTGTCTGTCGCCAAAGGCCAGGATTTCACTCCTCTGGTGGCTCCAATTGCTTCACCTTCTGGAGGAATGCAGGTTCGGGATTCAGGGCTGGGTCCTTCTAACCACGGATGCGAGCCTTCGGGGCTGGGGAGCAGTCACTCAAGGAGTAACCTTACAAGGACGGTGGTCAAGCCTGGAAGCCGGCCTGCCCATCAACATCCTGGAACTAAGAGCCGTCTACAACGGTCTTCTTCAGGCGGCCCCTCTTCTGAGAAATCGAGCCATTCAAGTGCAGTCGGACAACTTAACAACTGTGGCTTACATAAACTGACAAGGCGAAACGAAGAGCAGAGCGGCAATGTCAGAGGTGACAAGAATACTCCTCTGGACAAAATAGCACGCGTTAGCGCTGTCAGCCATCTTCATTCCGGGAGTATACAACTGGGAAGCAGACTACCTCAGCAGACACGATCTCCATCCAGGAGAGTGGGAACTCCATCCGGAGGTGTTCAAGGAAATAACAGATCTTCGGGGTTTACCCCAAATAGACATGATGGCCTCTCCTCTCAACAGAAAGCTTCAACGTTATTGTTCCTGGTCGAGGGACCCATAGGCAGTGGCAGTGGACATCCTGGTGTCTCCGTGGGTGTTCCAGTCAGTGTACGTGTTTCCACCACTCATCCCAAGAATCCTAAAGCTCATAAGGAGAACAAGGGTTCAAGCGATCCTCATTGCCCCAGACTGGCCAAGAGGGGCTTGGTACGCGGACCTTCTGAATCTACTGCAAGAAGAGCCGAGGCCTCTTCCTCTTCGGGAGGACCTGCTGCAGCAGGGGCCGTTCGCCTATCAAGACTTACTGCGGCTACGTTTGACGGCATGGAGGTTGAACGCCTGAAGGGCATTCCGAACAAGGTTATTCCTACCCTGATACAGGCTAAGAAAGGAGTAACGTCTAAACATTACCATCCGTATTTGGAAAAAATATGTATCTTAGTGTGAGTCTAAGAAATTTTCTATGGTAGAGTTTCAACTGGGATGTTTTCTCCTCTTCCTGCAAGCAGGTGTGAATATGGGCCTCAAGTTGGGATCCGTAAAGGTCCAGATGTCGGCCCTATCCATTTCTTCCAGAAACGGTTGGCTGCCCTCCCTGAGGTTCATACTCTTTTGAAGAGAGTTCTGCACATCCAACCTACGGCACCCTGGGATCTTAACGTGGTGTTACACTTCCTCCAATCGGATTGGTTCGAGCCTCTAACGGAGGTTGAGGTCAAGTTTCTCATATGGAAGGCTGTCACTTTTTTGGCCTTAGTGTCTGCTAGACGTGTGTCGGAGTTGGGGGCTTTGTCATGTAAAAGCCCATACTTGATCTTCCATGAAGATAGAGCTGAGCTCTGGACACATCAGTAGTTCCTTCCGAAGGTTGTGTCAGCATTTCATATCAGCCAACCTATTGTGGTGCCAGTGGCTACTGACTCCTCAGTTTCGTCAAAGTCCTTGGATGTTGTAAGGGCTCTTAAAATCCATGTGAAGAGGACTGCTCGTCACAGAAAATCGGACTCTTTGTTTGTCCTGTATGATCCCAAGAAACTTGGGTGTACTGCTTCTAAGCAGACTATCTCTCGGTGGATCAGGTTCGCTATCCAGCATGCGTATTCTACAGCAGGATTGCCGTGTCCTACATCTGTTAAGGCCCACTCTACTCGTAAGGTGGGTTCTTCCTGGGCGGCTGCCTGAGGTGTCTCGGCTTTACAACTTTGCCGAGCTGCAACTGGGTCGAACACGTTTGCAAAGTTCTACAAGTTTGATACTTTGGCCTCTGATGATCTTAAGTTCAGTCAATCAGTTCTGCAGGAGCCTCCGCGCTCTCCCTCCCGTTCTTGGAGCTTTGGTACATCCCCATGGTACTAATGTGGACCCCAGCATCCTCTAGGACGTAAGAGAAAATAGGATTTTGGTTACCTACCGGTAAATCCTTTTCTCGTAGTCCAAAGAGGATGCTGGGTGCCCACCCAGTGCCTCGTTTTCCTGCTAGCGTTATTTGATTCAGTACTACTTTGTTTTAGTTGAGTACTGCATTATTACTTGTTTCAGCGGTTGCTGAGTTTTCAAGCTAAGTTAGCTTGATGTGCCTTGTATGTGTGAGCTGGTATGAATCTCACCACTATCTGTGTTAAATCCTTCTCTCGAAGATGTCCGTCTCCTCGGGCACAGTTTCTAGACTGAGTCAGGTAGGAGGGTCATAGAGGGAGGAGCCAGCCCACACTCCCAAACTCTTAAAGTCCCAATGGCTCCTGGTGGACCCGTCTATACTCCATGGTACTAATGTGGACCCCAGCATCCTCTACGGACTACGAGAAAAGGATTTGCCGGTAGGTAACCAAAATCCTATTTTTTTCCCCCCTATCTACAGCAGACTTGCTGCAGATGCAGTGGCATACCCTACAGCTGTACCTTTTTGGCAGGTACAGTACCTTTTTTTATGGTCTGTACCGATTTTTCATCTTCAAACTTCCATTGATAGTATAGGAAAAGTGGCGTGGCCACGTCCCTGTACCCGTGGCCACGCCACCTTTTCGAATTTGTATCAATATGTGTGTAAATTGTTGGAGGGTATGTTGCTGCAGATGCAGTGGGCCTATTTTGGGTTGTGGGGCTGAAGCTGCAGCTCCATCAGTCCCATTGTTAATCCTGTTCTGGGAAAACACAGCAGCCAAAGGGCAGAGTCTCCCATTGGATGTAACCTGTGTGGGAGGGCGTTTCTCCCCCAATCAGCTGTGGACTGGGTGTGATAGACCTGCCACTAACCCAATGAGAGCTCCTAGCCACGCCCACCGTTAAAGACACAGGCACAGAGTCACAGATCTGGGCTATTATATAGAAGATATATCAGCAGCACCCTACTGAGTAATGTCAATCCTGCAAACTATTGAGCAGCACATTGTTAGCGGGAAGTGCTGCTGATGGGTGGTATTCATGTGACCGGCGGTCTGCTGACCGACAGTCACATGACTTCCTCCACCAACCCGCCGGCTCAGTATCCCGATGGTCGGCATGCCGACCAACAGGGACTATTTCCACTCGTGGGTGTCCACGACACCCATAGAGTGGGAATAGAACACGTAGTCGCCACCGAGCCTGCAGTGTGGCGAGCGCAGCGAGCCCGCAAGGGGCTTGCTGCACTCGCCCCTCGCCGCCGGGATCCCCTATTTGGAGCAGTCTTCCCATGTGGGAGGGTCCCATTTTTTGGCCTGAATCCCCCCACCCCCGCCTCGCAAATTGACTTGCGGCTCCCAGATTCCCACTAAACCCCCTCCCCCCCGGCAGGGGAGACGCCATGTTGTTTAAAGGCTGGCACATTGGGCAAGGTCTCACTTGGCTAGACTGTGTCTCGGTAGCGGCAGGAGAGGCAGCAGTGGCCTTCTCTCACCCCTAAAATGGCCGGTTTAAAAAAATTATTAAGAACATTAAAGTTTAAACTTCAAAGTAGTAGTAGCCAACAGGACCAGATTACTGACACATATACTGTGTGTGTATAATGATGTAGGTGTGATGTCAGTATGTAGCTCTGCTACCGCAACGACGATCCACGCGGCGCATTACAGTGCAATCTATAATCTCTGAAGTAGGCAAGTGTGCCTCAGCATGCTGTGTCAGTCAGTGTTGTGCCGTGTGTGTGACCTGTCATGACATCACACGCACAGAGAGAGGAGCCGGCCAGGGATGCGCGCCAGTGGAGTGAAGAGGGTGCGGGTTTGTAGTGGTAAGTACTGCTGGGGCAGCATTTTCTTACACTGATCGGGCCGGATTGGGTTGGTGTGCAGCAGCAGTGGCATACACCGATTGGGGTAGGAGGGAGCGAGTATGGTGCACGGCTACGACACACAGCAAGCATGCTAAACCCGCTCAGCAAAGGGATGCAAAGCAGGGAGGCGCCATGCTGGAGAGTCGCTCTCCCTGCTTTGCATCCCCGCTGCTGCACCGCCCTGTCCCCTCTGCTGCTGCTGGCTGCTGCGCCTGTCACACTGACAGGCAGCACTTGATGCCACTGTGCGCTGTAATGTGAGTAATGGATGCCGATGGACGCTGTAATGTGAGTTACAGACATCGCTGTTCAGTGTAATGTGAGTAACGGACGTCACTGTGCGCTGTAATGTGAGTAACGAATGTCGATGGGCGGTGTAATGTGAGTAACGGACGTCGATGTGCATGATACAATCAGTTTGTGGAAGGGGGCCCCAAATTAGTGTCTTGCTTAGGGCCCCATGAGGTTTAAATCCGCCTCTGATAGTGTGCGCCTAGTATCGCTGTCACTAATCTGATTAGGGGGTCTATTCATGAAACAGTGAAAAGTGTGGAGAAGTGAGCCAGTGTTAAGGTAACATTTATAATTTGCATACTATACAATTGTACAAAGCAGCTGATTGGTTGCCATGGGCAACTTCTCCACATGCTCACTTCTCTCTATAAAAACATGGACACATTGACAATCGTTTTGCATTTCTGCTTGATCATAGGAAACCCGGATGTCGGGCTCAGGGGAGCTATATAGCCGTCATCAGTCAATCATTCATTATCATTTATCCTGCTTCTACTGCTCCCCTGTGTGCCTGAGCACAGCCTAGTAAGAGAGCGCAGAAAAAGGTTATTCAGGTGGAATGTAGAAAATAAGGTGAATCTGCTGTTATGAGAGCCAAATAGATGCATCTCTGTCAGATTAACCAGTAAAAGGTTATTCACTGATTAGGGCACAATGAGATTTCAACAGAGTAAAGACACTGTGCTAAGGACCTCTAAACAATACACTGAGCATTATAGTGACCATCATACAGTACAATATATATATATATATATATATATATATATTGTCAAAGTCGAAAAATATTGCAGTACACACATTACGTACAAACTACCCACAGATGGCCTCCGTGCGCGTACTTGCTCTGCCGTGCGTGCGCATATTCACAATTTGCGTATGGTTACTCCCACGGACCTGCGTATTAGCGCGTGGTATGAGTATTTATGGTAGAGTTTGTGAACGCATGGAAAAGCCATCAAAACACATTACATATTTAATCCAAATAGTGCACATTTTAAACATAGCCTCCCTGCACCACAGCAGCAAGTTACAGCAGTTTAAATGGTTTCCGAACAAAGGGATTCACCTTCACAGGATAGGAGGGGACAGAACAAGGTTATAAGGTGGTGTTTGGTATCCAGCTGTAGGGTATTTTAAGATAAATATTCCGGTGATGGTTTGAGGAAGATCGCATGTTCCTGCGGATATTTATGTGCAGGAGCAGAATATAAATATAAACTGTATTTACTGTACATTATGTATGAGGCGGGAATCCAGAGGAGACCACCCACAAGAGCCGTTGGAACAGACATCGCCCACCTATTCAAACCGACCTATGAACTCTCCTGTACTGTAAATGACCATCCCTGTGTCCAATGGACAAAGAGATTACAGTATCCATTGTGTTAAGTTTTGGAAGAATTGTATAAAGAGAGCCTGCTGCAGGCCTGGTCTGACACAAGACTCACAAAGTTATCTATCAGATGACCGAGGACCAGATCTGGGTAGCGCGGCGAATCCACTCACGTATGTACCATTGATTGTAGCCATTATTCTGTTGTATTGTATTGTTTGTATTGTAACCCACTTTCAGCAATAATACGCTGTGGTGTCGGAAATCCAGTGGTTTAACTACAGTCTGGTGTCGTGTCTTCCTTTCCCTGCTAAGGTTTAAAGTGTATTAGTATCGCATTTCATTGCTGTATAAGGTTTAAAGTGTATTCATTGGATGTGTACGTGCTGTGTGTACTTTGTACCGTCAGCACGGAGTTTGTAAGCAAAGTCCGTACACGGTACGGGACTCTGTACGCTAACAGCGTAAAAGGTGCGTAGAGTGTGTATTAAGTTTAGCGGCCGCAGCGGCTCCATGGTAAAGTGTATTTAGAGTGTGTATAAGGAATAGCTTTTCATTCCTGTTGATAAATCAGCATTATCAATTGTGGGCGTCGTCCGGTTTTCCACATACCCACAGCCTAACAGGTCACAGCAGACTTAATCTATCAGCAAAAGGGCGGACAGAAAGTATCCTACGTAACCTTTTTTTGGTCGGTGGATGCACTGAAAACCCTACTTGTTTGCTGATTAGATGACGTCTGCTCTGTATGGTTTGCAGGGATGCTGGTAGAACCCGTAAAGTAAACAGGAAAAAAGCTATTTAAAAGTCTGTGAATTTTTTTCTGGCACCAAAAGCGTACATAACAAAGGCACCCATACTCTGTGTACACCCTCTCACATTGTTGCCATAACACTCAGATTGCTAGATTCATTTAGATCTGTGTGAAACCAAATACATTTGTTGCTATATAGTTAAAACTAAAAATAAATGTTTAAGGAAGTAAGTGTAAGACACAAACGCAGTCTGGCCTAGTTGTAAAGGTTTATACAGAAAGAAACTGTGTGTTGTGTTTAGTGGGCAATAGTAGTTTTATTGCTCACATTTATAGAGTTGTATGATTTGTGCTATTGCGGACGTACGGTTTTGTACACGTGTCTCGGACAAAGTACAGGACTGCGCATGCAGCGTAAGAGACACGCACGATCGCTTTTTTTGCAAAGTGCGGAAGAATACGGGCGCTAAGTACAAATTACATAATAGTGTCGTTTAGTTTAAAGGTGGGGCAGTAGCCACGCTACAATAGCACAAAACTGCTCGGTTTCCAAAGATTAGTATAAAACTTCTTGTTCAAACTGTATTGCCTCTGGGAGAAAAGCTGCTTATCTGAATGAATCATAATTTTCTGTACAGAAAAGACAAAGTGTACTTGAGTGAGTGAGCGAACGTAGGAGTGAGTGAAATTCGAACCCCGGAATTCGGGATCCCGTCGTTTGGTACATCAAGTGAGTGGAGGCTTGGTGGTGTGAGAAGGCTGACTCACGTTAGTATAAGGTTTAATACGCAAATCATGAGGTGATTTGTAGAGGAGCGTGATAGTGCATTGTATTGCGAAGTATTGAAGTAAAAAGGTTTTTTTGGTATTACGCTCCGGACTGAGGGTCCCAGTTTGTACAACGACCTGTGGTCGTACGGCAGATAAGTAACAAGTACCTATACACTGTGCAATTGGACCGCGCGTTTGTGGGTGTGATACATAGCGCAACATGATATCCTTTTCCAAGCTTTTGCGTAAAATCGCGGTATCATTAGCGCTATATAGAGCATACGCAAGCGTGATTTGTGTATAATAAAGTGCATAGGGAGTTTTCGCTGGTCTCACTCAGGAAAATCTCCAACGACCGATACTTTACTGGAAAGGGTAAGTTATTCCTAAAAACTTCCAGTAAATATAGGTCAGATAGGGCCCTAGGTTGGGTACATTGCCTTCGCTATCGACAGTGTATGGTAGTACTGGCCAACGTGGGCGTGAGTGGGAGAAAGCGCTCTGAGAACTTTCACCGTCTATTCGTATTGTGCATTGGGGATTGCGTAAAAGGAAAAAATCCGTGATGGGACCCAATTGCACAAGCGGTGGACGTTTTGTAACCAGGGTTCAGTTTAAAGAGCCGCGGCCCAAGGGGTCAGCGAGGTTTGTTATGTGTGGAAAATATGGTTCACACACAGAAGACTTTTTGTCTGAATGGGTACGTATGACTGACAAAGATAGGGTACCATTCCCTAAAGTGGGCAGCTTTGAACCAGAGGTAGTGCAGAACTTAAGGATAAGGATATGTCTAATAAAATCCAGAAAACAAAGGATTAGACATACAGATTGTTTAAATTTATGGCAACAGGAGGGGGATATACAAAAGGAATTAGCTCGCGCAACAGGTTCCAAACCTAGCGGGAAAATAATGGCGACCGCACCACCACCGTATACTGTGGGGGAGAAAGTGGCTACAGACAATGGCACATTGGTACAAGATAGGAGAGTAACTGATAAATGTACTAACGCTAATCCTTGCCAGTTGTATCCTGTTTTAAATTTTCCCCAGGACTGCGAGCAGGAAGATAAGCCCAGCACGATGTCGGGACTCTCTCTAGCAGCCACCATACAAGACACTCAGGTGGGCACGGCTCAACCAACAAGAGCAGTAGCAAAACCCCTTAGCGGAGGGGAAAGTGAGGTCGTGTCCACAGGTAAGTATGTTACCATACATTATGCAGAGACAATAGAACCTCACATTATAGAATCAAATCAAAATTATGTAATTTAATTAAATCCTGTCAGGGTGGTTGCAGTCCCAAATGGGAGGACTGACGCTCAGGGAGTAACTCCCATCAGGAACATTGCCATGCATTGTCCTTGGTCCCAGGCAGAGTTAAGGTCAATTATGTCAGAATTTCCCGATCCCAGAAAAGATCTAGTCGCATGCCAGAGGTTCATTAAAGAGTTAGGTAACGCCAACGAACCCACAAACAAAGATTGGTGAACAGTGCTACGGGTATGTTTACCCTCAAATATTGACCCCGCAAAATTCATAACTGATTGTAAGTTAGACGCAGAAGTACCTCTCACTGATGAATACACTCAGGAGAATGTACGGCAAATCAATCTGCAATTAGGAGTATATTTCCCTACTGTTGTCAAAGGGAATAAAATCTTTTCCATAAGACAAAAGGAAGGTGAAACGGCATCCGAATATTTCCATTGAGCACTGCAGGAAATGGCTAGATACACTGAGATCGAGGACATTAAGGACAATGTACATCACAGGGAGGTAGCTGTTTCTGTATTAATGGACGGGTTGAAGGAGGTACTGAGAACAAGGGTACTGTCAAAGTCAGAAAAATATCACTATGCACACTGCCATATTTGCACCTCATATGTGTCCCTGCTGCGCATGCGTGCGCTCTCCCGTGCGTGCGCATACTCGCTGTTGCGGGCACCCGCAGGCGCACGGTATGCGCATTTACGGTAGAGATTGTATGCGTCTAGCGGGCGACTCTTTCGTTACATATTTTCACCATATAATGTATTTTATAGATCATGGTCCCTTTGATAGATTCTGAAAGTTTAGTTAATGTAGCATGTTCCTGGACAGAGAGATCCCTCTTTGTATTGTACGAAGGGTCCAACAGGGGTCATACAGTGATGTTTAGTATCCATCGGAAGAGTATTTAATTAGCAATATTCCGGTGTTGGTTTGAAGCGAATTAATCGCTCGTGCGAATAGTTATGGACATAAGAAGTTTATGTCCATTTACTATTGTTTGCACTTACTTATCCATGCGGCGGGAAACCTAGTTTCCCACCCACCTGAGCAGTTGGAAATTATCACAGCCCACCTGTATAAATCAACCTATGACCTTTTGTTATAATGCGAGGAGGAATTCCTGTGTCCAATGAACAATGAGATTGTAGGGACCATTGAATTGTATTGTGTGTGGGGCATAAATAGACAAGCCGATCACATCCAGCTCACTCTTCAACGGTTCTCATTGCTGATAATCGGGAGCTGGATGTCCAGAGGCGCATGCGATCGTTCCCCTTTGTGCGTAAGTTTTCTCCGCAATCATATTGATCTTACTGTTATTGTGAGCCATTTCTCTCTCTCTCTCTCTCTCTCTTCTCCTCTTTCTCTCTTATTTTCCCTTAAAACGTAATTGTATTGTATTGTATTTCCCGTGTAGTTATCTGGTTAGTTAGTCTATGTTATATTGTAGTGTATGACTTGTATTGTATTAATTCTTTTGCAAGTATAACATTCATAATATATATATAAGGCGTTGGACCCTAAGCACGGTATCTGTGTATTTCTTATAGTGTTAAGTATTCTCAGAGCGTCGGTGACGCTCGAACAGCTTTTAAGTTAATAAGGTTATACTGTGCTGCATTTACACTCTATCACTACACTAAGGTCTTACTGCATAATACACTGTTTATGGTTTAGATATAAAGGTTTAACATTGTGAGCGTCAGCGCCGCTGGTGATCTCCTCGTGGTCCCGAGCGTCCGCTACGCTATAGCGAATCATTACGTTAGTCGGCAGCCAATTGTTATGCACACCAGTGCCAGCAGGAAAGTACTGGTGTCAGAACTGTTATGCACTCCAGTGTCTGCAGGAATGTACTGGTGTTTGAACTGTTATGCAAAACAGATGGACTCACAGACAAACTGGGGGATATGACATAACGTACACAGAAGGTGATAGGGTAACAAAATACACACAAAGTGAACAGAGAAGCCCAGAGGCTAAGGAACTGGGTATCTCCCTTGTATTAGAACTGCTAAGATGGAAAAAGCAAGATGTTGTGTTTTAATACGTAGAGTACCCGAAATGCTGTTGCTAAGGGCAACAGCAAAACCCTAAAGGGTTACCAACGGGTGTGGCAGTAAACTCCTTGGTCAGAGATGGAATGATAGACACAAGGAGAATCTCCACAATCCAAATTCTCACTTGCAGTGCACAGGTTTTAGCTTACTGCCACTAAACTGACCCCTGACACCTAGCACAGTGAGACAGGATTAGACAGGCAAGTCTTAGAATACAGCCGCAAACTTGCTAAGTTCACAGAGTAGAAACAGAACCCCAGCAAGCTAAACGACTGACTCCAGTCTTACTGCTAGGTCTGGATTGGCAGAGTGTAATACCAAATTCCCAGGCCTATTTGCAGTAAGCAACAAACAAATACAAAGCTACACAGTACTGGCTAACGTTCATGAACTGACTAACCAACAAAGATTCAGCAGCATCTGCTTACCCTGAAAAGAGGCCTTATAAAGCAGGTGCTGTCCACGCCCCACTCAGACCTCACAGACTGTGAGCACAAAAACCAGCACCGGATCCCCTGCCGTGCACAGAGCCTATAACCACTGCACAGCAAAAGACCCGAACCGGAGTATCAGCTGCGCTCAGGTTACTCCACTAACACTTGTCTCCCGGTTGCCATGACGACGTGGCAGCACAGGGCAGGAGACCCTAACAGTACTCCCCCTCTGACGAGGGGTCAAAGAACCCCTACCACCGGGTTTATCGGGGAACTGCGAGAAGAAAGAGCGTATCAGTCTGGGGGCATGAAGATCACAACTGCGCACCCACGACCGCTCCTCCGGGCCATACCCCTTCCAGTGCACCAAAAATGACAGCCGACCCCGAACCACCTTGGAGTCAAGAATCCTTTCAACAACAAACTCCCTCTGGCCACGTATCAGAAGAGGGGAAGGTCTTCCACTGGTAGAAGGATTACTAATCGCCCGTTTTAAAAGGGAACAATGAAATGTTTTATTGATACCCAAAGAACGGGGCAGATCTAACTGAAATGCCACCGGATTGATAACCCTGGTGATCTTATAAGGGCCGATGAACCGGGGCCCTAACTTATGAGATGGCTGTCTCAACTTCAAATTCTTGGTAGACAACCAGACGAAGTCTCCTAATTTGAAGCTGCAGGGTCTTTTCCGCTTATCAAAAACCCTTTTGGTCACTAATGACACAGACACAAGGGCTTTCTTCACTTTCCGCCAAATACCTCTAAGGACCGAAACCACAGAGGAACCACCAGGCGTGGAGTCCACGGGGTCAAAAGAATTGGCCTTAGGATGATGCCCATACACACAAAGGAAGGGAGAGATCCCTGTAGCAGAGTGAGCCGCGTTGTTATAGGCAAACTCCGCCATGGACAGATGAGCAACCCAGTCAGTCTGACACTTGGAGACATAACACCTGAGGAACTGCTCCAAGGACTGGTTCACCCTTTCAGTCTGCCCATTAGACTGCGGATGGTAGCCTGACGACAAGCTGACAGAAATCTGGAGATCGGAACAAAATGCCCTCCAGAATTTGGCCACAAACTGGGATCCGCGGTCAGAGACCACATCAAGTGGCAACCCGTGGAGACGCACAACATGCAGCATAAATAATTCAGACAGGCGTCTGGCTGATGGCAGCCCAACCAGTGGAACGAAGTGCGCCATCTTCGAAAACCTGTCAACGACAACCCAGATGGCTGTCATCCCCGAGGATTTGGGCAAGTCCACCACAAAATCCATTGAAATGTGGGTCCATGGCTTAGATGGGATAGAGAGTGGATGTAATGGGCCAACAGGAACCCCTCTAGGAGTCTTATTTCGGGCACAGATGTCACATGCCCGAACCCACTGATCCACATCCTTAGCCACCGAGGGCCACCACACCGCCCTAGATAGCAACTCCCGAGTTCTGGCAATACCCGGGTGACCTGCCGACTTCTTGGCATGGAATTCCAGGAACACTCGCTGTCTTAACCTAGGAGGCACAAACAAAAGACCTACCGGAAGGTCTGGAGGAGCCTGCTCCTGTGCTCTAAGGACTAATGATAAGAGGTCCTGGGTAATGCCCACTTTAATACATGATGGGGAAACAATGGGCAACGGCTCCTCGGTGGTCTCCTGGATTGGAGCAAAACTCCGTGAGAGCGCATCAGCCTTGATGTTTTTTGACCCAGGGCGATATGTTATCAAAAAATTAAAGCGAGCAAAAAACAAAGCCCATCGTGCCTGCCTGGCATTGAGACGCTTCGCTGACTCTAAATATGCCAGATTCTTATGGTCAGTGAGAATTGAGACCACAAACTTAGCCCCCTCAAGCCAGTGTCTCCACTCCTCGAGTGCATCCTTAATAGCCAACAATTCCCGGTTACCCACGTCATAATTCATCTCGGCAGGCGAAAATTTACGGGAAAAGTAAGCACAGGGATGAAGGCGATTATCAGACACTCCCATCTGAGAAAGCACTGCCCCAATACCCATCTCAGAGGCATCCACCTCCACCACAAAAGGACGCTCTGGATCTGGGTGTCGCAGCACCTTGGCCGAAACAAATGCCCTTTTGAGACGGGCAAAAGCCGCTTTAGCCTCACAAGACCAGTGAGCAACATCCGCCCCTTTCTTAGTGAGTGCCACCAAGGGCGCCACTATAGACGAAAATCCAGCGATAAATCGTCTATAAAAATTCGCAAAGCCCAGGAAACGCTGAAGCGCCTTCAAACTAGTGGGCTGCACCCAATCCAGGACTGCCTGTACCTTGGAACCCTCCATTTGGAAACCTTCTGGGGAGATAATATATCCTAGAAATGCGATTTGCTGAACTTCAAATTCGCACTTCTCCAGCTTTGCCCCAAGCCGGTGGTCTCTGAGTTTCTGGAGGACTAAGCGTACATGCTTCCGATGTTCCTCCAGGGAATGGGAGAAGATTAGGATGTCATCTAAGTATACAACTAAGAATCTATCCAAATATTCCCTGAGCACATCATTCATGAAATCCTGGAAGACTGCCGGGGCATTACAGAGCCCAAAAGGCATCACCAAATATTCATAATGCCCTGAGTGGGTATTAAAGGCAGTCTTCCATTCATCCCCCTCTCTTATTCGGATTAGATTGTACGCACCGCGTAGGTCAATCTTAGAAAAAATGGTGGCAGTACGAAGCTGGTCAAACAAGACCGAAATGAGAGGCAGTGGGTATGAGTTTTTAATCGTGATACGGTTCAATTCCCTGAAGTCGATGCAGGGTCGCAACGAACCGTCCTTTTTACCCACGAAGAAGAACCCCGACCCAACTGGAGACTGTGAAGGTCTGATAAATCCCTTAGCCAAGTTCTCCTGAATGTACTCTGCCATAGCCTGAGTCTCAGGACGTGACAGGGAGTACAACCTGCTCTTGGGAAGCTTAGCATTTGGCAACAAATCAATGGCACAGTCATAGGGGCGATGGGGAGGTAGTACCTCTGCAACTTTTTTGGAGAACACGTCCGCAAAATCTGCATAACACCCTGGCAATCCTGGCAAACTTAGCTGCGAGAGCCTGACTGGAAGGCTCAAGCAACTCCTGAAACAATCAGTACCCCAACTAAGAATCTCCCCAGAGACCCAGTCAAATTGAGGATTGTGGGCCCTTAACCAGGGTAACCCCAACACCAATGGGGCAAAAGTACAGACAGTCACATAAAAGGACAATTTTTCAGAGTGTGTGGCTCCAATAAACAAAGAAATCTGGCTAGTGCAAGAGGTAATTTTACCTTGGGATAATGGTTCCCCGTTTAACCCACAAATCTCAATTTCCGATGCCAAGGGTACTAAGGGAACAGAGTGTTTCAGGGCGAATTGGCGGTCCATAAAAACCCCGTCGGCCCCACTGTCCACAAAGGCCTCAGTCTTGACAGTTTGACCGAGGATCTTCAAGGTCACCGGAATGATAAAAGTCTTCTTGGGAAATTCTGACTTCTGGCCTGACAGGATATTTCCCATCACCCTCAGGCCCTGAAGTTTTCCGGCTTTTCTGGGCATGATACTACCACATGACCTTTATTCCCACAGTACAAACACAACCCCTGCTGTCTCCTCCGCGTCTTCTCACGCGAGGAGAGGCGGGTAGCCCCAATCTGCATAGGCTCCTCAGAAAATTCCTCAGAGTCTGAGGTTCCCTTGGGAAGGAAGGAAATCTCAGTCTCCCTTTCAAGCCTACGCTCTCTCAGCCGTCTATCCACCCGGATGGATAACTGCATGAGCTGATCCAAGCTATCAGGCAAGGGATATTGTACCAGTTGGTCCTTTATCTGGTTAGAAAGACCTCTTCGGTACTGGTGTCTCAGGGCTGGGTCATTCCACTGGGTATCATGGGCCAACCTCCGAAACTCCGTACAGTAAACCTCAACTGGCCTGCGCCCTTGCTTAAGGATCGAAATCTGAGCCTCGGCTGAGGCCGTCTTGTCAGGGTCATCATACAACATGCCCAGTGCCGTAAAAAAAAGCATCAACACTTTTAAGCGACGGACAGTCAGGCTGCAACCCATATGCCCAGACCTGTGGGTCTCCTTGTAGCAAGGAAATCACTATGCCCACCCGCTGAATCTCCGACCCAGAAGACTGAGGCCTAAGCCGGAAGTATAGCTTGCAGCTCTCCTTGAAACAAAAGAACTGCGAGCGATCTCCAGAAAAACGATCCGGGAGATTTACTTTCGGCTCCTTAACCCCTGCAGGTGCTGCTGCTGCGGGAGCTCCGCCAGCAGCCTGGGAGGTGTGCATTTTAATGGACAAATCATTAAATTGTCGAGTCAGGACCTGCACCTGATCGACCACCTGTTGCAACGTATTTTGAGGGGTATGCTCCATATTCCCACAAAATTTCAACAGGAGTATTAGGCTGCTGAATATGTTATGCACACCAGTGCCAGCAGGAAAGTACTGGTGCCAGAACTGTTATGCACTCCAGTGTCTGCAGGAATGTACTGGTGTTTGAACTGTTATGCAAAACAGATGGACTCACAGACAAACTGGGGGATATGACATAACGTACACAGAAGGTGATAGGGTAACAAAATACACACAAAGTGAACAGAGAAGCCCAGAGGCTAAGGAACTGGGTATCTCCCTTGTATTAGAACTGCTAAGATGGAAAAAGCAAGATGTTGTGTTTTAATACGTAGAGTACCCAAAATGCTGTTGCTAAGGGCAACAGCAAAACCCTAAAGGGTTACCAACGGGTGTGGCAGTAAACTCCTTGGTCAGAGATGGAATGATAGACACAAGGAGAATCTCCACAATCCAAATTCTCACTTGCAGTGCACAGGTTTTAGCTTACTGCCACTAAACTGACCCCTGACACCTAGCACAGTGAGACAGGATTAGACAGGCAAGTCTTAGAATACAGCCGCAAACTTGCTAAGTTCACAGAGTAGAAACAGAACCCCAGCAAGCTAAACGACTGACTCCAGTCTTACTGCTAGGTCTGGATTGGCAGAGTGTAATACCAAATTCCCAGGCCTATTTGCAGTAAGCAACAAACAAATACAAAGCTACACAGTACTGGCTAACGTTCATGAACTGACTAACCAACAAAGATTCAGCAGCATCTGCTTACCCTGAAAAGAGGCCTTATAAAGCAGGTGCTGTCCACGCCCCACTCAGACCTCACAGACTGTGAGCACAAAAACCAGCACCGGATCCCCTGCCGTGCACAGAGCCTATAACCACTGCACAGCAAAAGACCCGAACCGGAGTATCAGCTGCGCTCAGGTTACTCCACTAGCACTTGTCTCCCGGTTGCCATGACGACATGGCAGCACAGGGCAGGAGACCCTAACACCAATAGCGTGCCTGCCTGTGATCTCTTGGCCGTGAGCGAACGTGATGCTTGAGCGTCTCGACTACGGCTAAGCGATTGTTACGCAACGTGCGTACCCTTACGGTACTCCATACGTAAATAGCGTACAGTGTTCTTAGACCTCATAAAGGGTATTATATAAGATAAATATTTAGCTTTATCAATTGGCGGCTCGTCCAGTCCTTCACATATCTCTGCTAGGTAATTTCAGCAGACATTATGCATCAGCAAAGGGCGGGAGATCATATTCTTCGCAGTGCTGACGGGATAAGCGTCTGCTTCGCTTAGTAAAGGGTGCTGAAGGAATCCGGGAACCGGAGGTAAGAACAACACACTAGTGTCTTTTAAAACTGTTTATTTCTGTTTTGTATACACACGCATATATCTGCATTCCTTTTTCGTGTATATTCATATCACTCTCCTGTTTGCCATTGTATAATTGATAAACGTGCTAAGAGAGATTTGTCGCTATTTAAATAGTTAAAGTTATACACTAAGGGGTAATTTGTAAAATACACACACAGCTTTACCTGAGATACAAGAAAGACCTGTGTGGGGCTTGGTAGATGATTACAGTTAAAAGAATCATCTACATTAATAAACGTGCTAATTGTATTTTGTGGCCAGCGTACACGTGTCTCTAACAAAAGGCTGAGACTCGCGAACACAACCCAAAGGCCGACGCACGCAGCGTATATTACGCAACGGAGCGTCTGGGTACGCCCACCGAAACTCAAATCGCACAATAGCATTGTTTTAGTGGGGGCGGTATAGCACAGCCACGTGATAATAGCACAAATTGATTTCAGTTTTTCCAAAACTTAGTTTAAATACCTTACTTTACTGTAATGCCTCTGGGGACAGCTATCAGACTACGGGAAATTATTTTTCTGATCAGAAAACTATAAGAATGATAGTGGGTTGAAAACGGTATGAGTGTATTGAATCCCGCTTTGTGAACTGAGTGATCTGGGTGATCTTTGGTGGAACGTGATGAGCACGGTCTGAGTGAAAACGTGCAACAGAGTGTGATAAAGTTTTCGTTGTATTACGCTCTGGCTGTTTTGGAGCACAGTAGGGAGACTCCAATGATCCTACCATTTATGGGCAACAAGTGTTTATAAGTGGTACGATTGGACCGCACGGTTGTAGGTGTGACCAATAACGCAACGTGATACGAGGTAAATTGCCCTCATACGTGTTGTGGGAAGCACATGCAAGCGTGATTTGTGTAAAGAAAAAGGAAGGGAATTTTCACTGGTCACAGGAAAATCTCTAGAGATAGGGCCTGCAACGGTTACACGTGTCTGCTAGAAGGCGGACCGGAGATACCCGGAGCAGAAGAAGCTGGTGGAAGAGCTTGGAAAACTCCCACCGTAGACTGTGTTTGGTGCATTTTAGGAAGTTTTTCTGTGTAAGGTCCACAATGGAAGCCAAGTGCACAACACAGGGACGTTCAGCAGTCAGGGTTCAGACTGCAGAGGCTTGCAGACCCCGAGGGTCTGCTCGGTTAGTAATGTGGAGGAGGTATGGTCCCCACACTGAGACCTTTTGTGATGAATGGACACGAATGACTGCGGGGGATAAGGCACCATTTCCCGGGATAGGTAGTTTTGACTTAGAGGTATTGCATAATTTAAGGCAAAGGATCTGTCTCATAAAATCCTGGAAACAACGAGTTAAACATGATGATTGTTTGCAGATATGGCTACAGGAAAGTGACATGCAAAGAAATGTAACTTACATACCTAACTTTCATCTTGAGAGGAGAGACATGGCAATGGAGAGGATTATGGTTGCGGAGAAAGGCACAATGGGGTGCGATAAAAGTGCACTTAGTAACTATATTAAGAATGAATGTAACAAACGTAATAAGGTTTATAAAAATGAAAGTGTTAAATGTACAACTATTAACCCATGCAAGTCGCACCCCTTGTTAAACTTTCCTCAGGAACACCAACAAGAAAGTGAGCCCAGCACAATGTCGGAGCCTTTTCCAGCAGCCATCACACAAGACATCCAGGTGGGCGCGACCAAATCGGTAAAGACTGTAATCAAACCCCCTAACAGAGGGTCAGGTGAGGTCGTGTCCACAGGTACGTATGGTATTATACATCACGCACAAACAAATGTACCTCATATCGTGGAATCAATTCAGAATGACGTTACTGGACTTAATCCTGTCAGGGTAATTGCAGTACCAAATGGGAAAACTGACTCTTCAGGAGTCACTCCTGTCAGGAACATCGCCATGTACTGCCCCTTTTCCCGAACAGAATTAAGAACAATTCTGTCTGAATTTCCTGATCCCAGGAAAGACTTAGTTGCTTGTCAAAAATACATTAGAGTGCTAGGAAACACTGCAGAGCCAAATAACAAAGATTGGAGGACAGTTTTGAGGGCATGTTTACCCCCCGATGTTGATTCATTGAAATTTATCGCTGATTGTAAGCTAGATGAGGAAGTACCACTAACAGACAAGTATAACCAAGATAATGTAAAAAGAATCAATCTACAGTTGAAAGAATATTTTCCTGCAGTAGTAAAGTGGAATAAAATCTTTACAATAAAACAAAAAGAAGGTGAATCCGCATCAGAGTATTTTCACCGGGCTCTGCAGGATATGGCTAGGTACACTGGTATAGATGACATTGAAACTAACGTACACCACAGAGAGGTAGCTGTGTCTGTATTAATGGACAGCTTAAAAGACACACTAAAAATTAGGGTACATACCTCTATACCTCATTGGAGAGGTATCTCGGTGGCTGCATTAAGAGAGTCCGCTATCGAGCATGACCAAAATATCCAAAGAACCAGGGAAGCACAGGGAGAGCGGTTGATGGTACTGAGCATCCAAGCACTAGAGGAGGCATCAAGTCGACCGGAACCCCAGGCCCCTAGCACATGGAGAAAGCCAAGGATTTGTTATCATTGTAGAAGAGAAGGGCATTATGCCAGCAACTGTAATAACCCACATAAAGTCAGACCCCCTAGACCAAGAAATGAGCAAAATTGTAACACACACAATTATAATCAGGGATCTTTTAGGAAGAATTTTGGGCCACACCCATGATATGTAGTCAGGAAAGGTGATCATTAGGACTGATGGTAAGCCTGAGGTAACGGTTAATAAATTGGGAGGTCATTCACTGAAGACACAGGAATGACAAGGTGAAACGTTGTAAATGTATTTGTGAAAAATGTCTTTTTTTCTCTCTCTCTCCCCATCTCTGACGATTATTAGTAAGGACTCAAACATTGCATATCCGCTTGGTCTTTGCAGAAGTCTACCAAACCCCAGCATGACCTATCCGCATCAATGTATCCTGGCCAGATACAGACAGTGGAGTAATGCAGGTGCTGGTGGGGAGGGACTGCGCAAGGAAACCATTGGACATGTAGATATGACAGCCTGATGATCTGACAATGTTTAAAAAAAATGTTCGAAAAATGTTTTTTTCTCTTTTCCTATTGCTGGTTATTGTTGATTTATGTAATATATATATGCATATGAATTGTTCTCTCTCTTTTGTTTTTTTATTTTCCTCTCTTCTCACTCATGTTTTCATGGTTTAAAGATGGTATGTCATACATCAGCTAGACAAACGGTAATGCAAGATTTTTGCTCCTTACAGAAAGATCGCTGGTTTGGAAGAAATATTGCATCACCGGAATGTTTGTTTGGAAGACTGAGAGACAGCACCTTTGAGATGACAGCAGAAAAAGAAGAACAACAAGACTAGAGAACTTAATTATCGTAACAAGTTTCTCTCCCCCTCAAACTGTTTTTCTGTACCCTATTACAAATTTCTTCTTTTCTCCTCCTGTAAGATGGACTTGCCACAAGAGACTGTGATATGGATTTTCCTGTTGACCCTGATGTTGACCAGAGCAGTCTGTTTCGGTGAGAGTACCAGTGAGGTCGAGAAAGAAGTTTTGACACCAGAAAGGTTCCAATGACTAAGACGGAGGTGTAAATTTCCAATAGCAACACAAGCACCGAACAAAGGCGAGTACCGGAAACAATCTAACAGCCATGTTATTTGTAAACATTTTTTTTTGGATTGTTAGCTGAAGAAAACTGTATCTGTAGGCTCTGTGACAACGTAGTTGAGGATGGGTGCATTAAGAAATGCCAATCCAGTTTTAATATCCACATGGACCGGCATCCATTGAGTGACTATCACTCCTTAGTGGGTAGTGTGTGTTAAATCAAACAGATTGTTGGGTATGCTCTCAAGTACCTAAAGGTCATAGCAAATCAGGACTAGTACCATTTCCTTTAACGGTAGGGGAGGTACTTGAGCTAAAGGGTGGGAGACCGGTGGACAGGAGGTTTAATATCTCCAGTCCTCCTAGTTTGAAGCTCCACCAATATCATGTGGATAGATCCCTAATATGTTTTAACATTACCAATCCCCGAAAGCCGGGAAGTTGGGAAGTGTCATGGAGCAACCAAACCATGACCTTTTCATATAGAGCAGATAGAATGCCTACAGATACAGAACTTATACGCCACATAGCCAGTAGAGAAAAATCTTTCCGATATAGGTATACCCTAGGAAGTAGGATTACGAGAGTTGGAGAGGTATCACCAGGATACTGCGCACATATCGTACAAACTGATACGTGTACTAAACAAATGGGAGAATTAGGGGTAGGAGATTTCACATGGAGGATGTGTAATATGGTTATGTCTTACTCCGTCCCATATGTTCTCCCCGATGATGCATATTTCATATGCGGGAGGAAGGCGTATAAGTGGCTTGCCCCAAACTCTGAAGGATTGTGTTATATTGGAAAAGTACTGCCTGAAGTAATGACTGTATCACATGACAAAATGAAAGACATACACCGTGGTGCCCAAGCTCCTTATACTCACACCCATTACGAGCACGTAGTTAAAAGGCAACTGACAGAAAGGACAGAGCATCCGGCCTCTGATCTGATCCATGAATCCACCGGGATTCAGGTTCTACGTGCGCTAGATTTCATCCGCACCGCTCGAGGAGTGATGAACTATAGATACATCTCTGCGCTTGCAAATTTGTTAGATAATATCACTGAAATGTATGATGACACGTTTAGGTATACTGGAAGAGAACTTCAAGCTTATAAAACAGAACTGGTACAGCATAGAATGGTTCTTAATTACCTCACAGTAGTGACAGGCGGATATTGTGTCACACTGGCAACACAGTACGGCGTGAAATGTTGCACATATATTACAAATAGCACCGAGGACCCGGTCGAGGTCATAGACCAAAAGATGGACGATATTCTCCAACTGAAGTGGGAATTTCGCAGGAGACACAATCTCACTCTTGCTGCTGTAGGTAATGAGCTGACTGGTTGGGTGTCATGGTTGAACCCGCGAAATTGGTTCTCTGGTTTAGGAGAATGGGCTCAAGGAGTCATAATGGATGTTGGGAAGTTTCTCCTATGTATCTTAGGTGTTGTTATATCGATTGGTTTGATATTTAGATGCGGTCAGGCTTTAATGAAGTGCAAAAGTAGTACAAGGGTAATGAGTCTGAGGAGTGAGGAAACTGTAATTCCAATGGATTTGATTTTTGACCCGACGGTAGAAACAATGATGTAATGAAAATGCGATTATACGGTCCGTTTCTTTCACCTGTTTTTCCGTTTTCCTCCAAGGTAAAAAGACCCACTTGGACGAGGAATTTGATGAGCCGATATACAGACAACAGATGGATTAAAGAAGAAGTTTTGACAACCTTATACACAGATTTTTGATGAACTATGCCATAGATCCCCAGTTTCCCTAGAAATTTTAAAATTACGCTAGCCCAACACTTTTGTAAATCTATGGACATTGACAAAGCTTTTTGCCCACACGCCTTTTGGCAAAAGCACAAAGAAGACTGCATTCAACAGACACCGAACAAGACTTCAACCGACAAATGTTCATTAACCTGACATAGAATACCACTGCATTTACCGTAATTATGTCTTTTCTTCATCTCTACAACCTTCAGGTAATTACACACATAGTCGATAGGGAATACAGGCACAGATATCAGCAATCACATATTCCCCCATTCATGTATCATCAACTAAAATGTGCTCCCCCATTTTGTTACAACCACAGCCGAAAAGAGCTCGGTAAAGTTTGACAGCCCATCCACAGACCCGTACCACGGGATAAGAAGGAATTCAAATGTATACTTCGCAATACCTCGAAGCTTGATTTAAAACACGTACGGCACGATGATACATGACCCCCAAACACGGATTCATACACACATGCTTCTACTATCCCACTAGGTCATACCCTCTTCACACCTTCTCCTCTCTCCTCCCTTACCCAACCAAGGAAATGTATTAACCCCTGACATATATTTTTCTCTTTTTGAAATGTTTTAGAAGGTGGCAGTTATTGTTGACTGCCAAAGGGTGGACTGTCAAAGTCAGAAAAATATCACTATGCACACTGCCATATTTGCACCTCATATGTGTCCCTGCTGCGCATGCGTGCGCTCTCCCGTGCGTGCGCATACTCGCTGTTGCGGGCACCCGCAGGCGCACGGTATGCGCATTTACGGTAGAGATTGTATGCGTCTAGCGGGCGACTCTTTCGTTACATATTTTCACCATATAATGTATTTTATAGATCATGGTCCCTTTGATAGATTCTGAAAGTTTAGTTAATGTAGCATGTTCCTGGACAGAGAGATCCCTCTTTGTATTGTACGAAGGGTCCAACAGGGGTCATACAGTGATGTTTAGTATCCATCGGAAGAGTATTTAATTAGCAATATTCCGGTGTTGGTTTGAAGCGAATTAATCGCTCGTGCGAATAGTTATGGACATAAGAAGTTTATGTCCATTTACTATTGTTTGCACTTACTTATCCATGCGGCGGGAAACCTAGTTTCCCACCCACCTGAGCAGTTGGAAATTATCACAGCCCACCTGTATGAATCAACCTATGACCTTTTGTTATAATGCGAGGAGGAATTCCTGTGTCCAATGAACAATGAGATTGTAGGGACCATTGAATTGTATTGTGTGTGGGGCATAAATAGACAAGCCGATCACATCCAGCTCACTCTTCAACGGTTCTCATTGCTGATAATCGGGAGCTGGATGTCCAGAGGCGCATGCGATCGTTCCCCTTTGTGCGTAAGTTTTCTCCGCAATCATATTGATCTTACTGTTATTGTGAGCCATTTCTCTCTCTCTCTCTCTTCTCCTCTTTCTCTCTTATTTTCCCTTAAAACGTAATTGTATTGTATTGTATTTCCCGTGTAGTTATCTGGTTAGTTAGTCTATGTTATATTGTAGTGTATGACTTGTATTGTATTAATTCTTTTGCAAGTATAACATTCATAATATATATATAAGGCGTTGGACCCTAAGCACGGTATCTGTGTATTTCTTATAGTGTTAAGTATTCTCAGAGCGTCGGTGACGCTCGAACAGCTTTTAAGTTAATAAGGTTACACTGTGTTGCATTTACACTCTATCACTACACTAAGGTCTTACTGCATAATACACTGTTTATGGTTTAGATATAAAGGTTTAACATTGTGAGCGTCAGCGCCGCTGGTGATCTCCTCGTGGTCCCGAGCGTCCGCTACGCTATAGCGAATCATTACGTTAGTCGGCAGCCAATAGCGTGCCTGCCTGTGATCTCTTGGCCGTGAGCGAACGTGACGCTTGAGCGTCTCGACTACGGCTAAGCGATTGTTACGCAACGTGCGTACCCTTACGGTACTCCATACGTAAATAGCGTACAGTGTTCTTAGACCTCATAAAGGGTATTATATAAGATAAATATTTAGCTTTATCAGTACAGACCTCTCTGCCGAACTGGAGAGGTATCTCGGTGGCTGCATTGAGAGAGTCCGTGGTCGAGCATGATAGGAACATCATTAAGCACAGGGAGTTACAAGGGGAAAGGCTGATGACAGTAAGTATAGACACACTTACAATAAAGCCACATCAGCCGAAACCCCAGACCCCTGATGGTAAGTCACGTGTAGTAACATGCTATAAATATCAAAAGGTAGGACATTACTCGAGGGAATGTAGGAATAAAGGTACACATAATGTATACCGACCCCCTAGACCAGGATATGAACCTCACGACAATGCACATACTTGGGATCAGGGACCGCGTAGGAGGAGTTACGAGCCACAAGCAGGGGAAACAAGGAAGTACCCACCAAGGAGGGACTGGCAGGCCTCCGAAAACTCACATCTACCCCCCTCACATATCATAGCTGCCAATGCACTGCGGGAGGGTCTCCCCACACAATAGGGGTTGGGCCACACCTGTAGTCTGCAGCCAGTGAAGTTGATTGCTAGCCTTGGTAGTGAACCTGAGGTCACGGTTGATGTAGCTGGTGTACCATTACCTTTTCTTGTAGATACAGGGGCGGCCAGGTCAGTGTTAAATTCAACAGTAGGTATAAAAACCACGGGTAAAACAATTTCGGCAATGGGAGTAACAGGAACAGTGCAACAATACCCTTTGAGTAGACCGGCAGAGGTTACGATAGGGCCCTTGCAGACCAAACATTCTTTTCTGTTGGCTGCATCGGCTCTGACTAATCTACTCGGCAGAGATTTATTGTGTAAAATGTGGTGTGTCATATATTGTACTCCTGAAGATGTCTTCTTGGATATACCGGAGAATTATGTTCAAGAAGTGCAAGATATATTAGACACCCCTCAAAGGCTAATGTCGCATTCTGCTGTTATAGACAAGTGTCCATCAAAGGTAGAGGAAATGATCTCAAATACCGGGTTCTCTTTGGACCAAAGATGGACAAGACACTGGATTAATGGCGAATGTAGCTCCAGTAGTAGTACAAGTAAAAGATGGTAGGATAGCTCCAAAATTCCCTCAGTATCCTCTGAAGCTAGAGGTAGAATTAGGAGTGTACCCCGTCATAGAGCGGTTACTACAATAGGGCATCCTAGTCAGGACGTCCAGCACTGCCAATAGTCCCATCTTCCCTGTGAAAAAGAGTGGGGGGAGGGGTTACAGGCTAGTGCAGGATCTAAGGGGGATAAACAAGATAGTTGAGAGCCAATTCCCCGTAGTGCCCAATTCAGCTGCCATCCTTATGCAAATTCCCTCTACTGCAACAGTTTTCACTGTCATCGACCTCTGTTCTGCCTTCTTTTCTGTCCCTCTGCACCCTGACAGCCAATACCTCTTCACTTTTACATACAGGGGAGTACAGTACACCTAGACTCGTCTTCCCCAAGGTTTCATTGACAGCCCGAGTATCTTCTCCCAGGCCTTGCATGACTGTTTACAATCCTGGATCAGTGCTAATACAGTATGTCGATGACTTATTGTTGTGTTCAGACTCACTCGAATCATCCTTGAAAGACACGAAGCAGCTTCTGTTTCATCTTTCCCAAACGGGACACAAGGTTTCAAAGGATAAGTTGCAGATGTGCCAGACCAGGGTAAAATATTTGGGACATTGCTTGATTCAAGGACTTAGACACGTCACCGCTGATAGAATACAGGTGATTCGCGACATGACTCGCACTTTCCTTGGAATGTGTGGGTACTGCCGAAACTGAATCCCAGGGTTCTCTATACTGGCTTTACCTTTGCAAGAAATGGTCTCTTCGAACAAACCAGAATGGATCTCGCACACAGATGAGTCTGAACTGGCATTTGAGAGACTCAAACAGTGCCTATCACAGGCACCTGCATTAGGCATGCCAGATTATGAGAAGCCCTTCGAATTGTACGGCACGGAAAGTGCTGGGTGTGCAACAGGTGTCTCAACACAGAGACATGGTGATGCCAGCAGACCGGTAGCATACTACAGTGCACAGTTGGACACCGTAGCGCGGTTTCTCCCCACATGCTTGCGAAGTGTTGCAGCGATAGCTTTGCTAGTAAGTAAAAGTGAGGACGTAGTGTTAGGACACAACCTGACCATCCATACACCTCATGCAGTATCAGCCTTACTAAACTCCGCCCAAACCAGACATGTCTCATCCGCTCGGTTTACAAAGTGGGAATTATCACTGATGGCCCCTGTAAACATCACCATTAAGAGATGCAGCTCACTAAATCCTGCAACTTACTTGCCAAGTGTGCCTGGACAGGCACAAAGGGTGGAGGATGAGAATGATGGTGAAGGAGGATTTAGTGCAGACACTGATACGCATGATTGTATGGAATACCTGAATCAGACTTTCACTGTAAGACCTGACATCAGTGACAACCTACTGGAAGGAGTAGACTTTACCTTCTACACTGACGGTAGTTGCCACAGACAGACAGAATCAGGAGACTTGTGTACTGGATATGCAATTGTAGACGACAGAGGTATCATAGAAGCTGAACCTCTGGGCCCACCGCACTCAGCACAAGTTGCTGAGTTGGTCGCCCTAACCAGAGCGTGTGAATTGGCCAAGGGTAAGTCAGCTAATATATATACAGATTCTAGGTATGCCTTTGGAGTGGTGCATGATTTCGGGGCCCTGTGGTGCCTCAGAAATTTAATGACAGCAGCTGGCACACCTGTAGCGCATGCGTCCCACATAAAAAGGCTTCTAACAGCGATACAGGAACCAGACAGAGTGGCTGTTATCAAGTGTA
This sequence comes from Pseudophryne corroboree, assembly GCF_028390025.1. NCBI lineage: Eukaryota > Metazoa > Chordata > Amphibia > Anura > Myobatrachidae > Pseudophryne > Pseudophryne corroboree. The sequence goes on from NC_086451.1 coordinate 82,791,480, forward strand.
AAGCACATACTTACAACCAAGACCCAATTTCAATTGGTAACAGCCGGGCAGACGAAGCTGATAAATCAGCAGCCAGCACCCCCATACAAACGAACATCACATCACTGATGACATTTAACACGATCAACACACAACAATTAATCGAAATGCTAAATTTGTGTTCCCTACAGGAAAAGGCGGTCTGGAGGTCAAAGTGGTATGGCCAGGAGTCCTCAGGACTTTGGACAGGTGGACACGGTAAGCCAGTGGCCCTCAGAGCATATCTTCCAAGTCTAGCTGAGGCGGCACACAGTCTGACTCATCTGGGCAAAGAGGGTATGTGTAAGCTGGTGAGAGCCTTCTAGTGTGCGCCAGGATTCTCTTCGCATGCAGGTAAAAGAGCAATGACATGTTTTACTTGCTTGAGGAAGAATATTGGTTAGTCAATACCAACAGAGCCATCCCATATCCCCCCGACAGACGGACCTTTTCAGGTTGCCTCATAGACAGGTGGGAAGGACCATACCAAGTCTTGCTAACCAGCACGACAGCATTGAAGGTCGCCGAGAGAGAGACTTGGGTCCACTCGTCCCACTGCAAGAAGGTCGCTGACCCGGAGAGAACTCGTGACAAAGAGCAGAGTGTAGAGAACTTCGTATCACTTGAGTGTCTGTTCCGGGAAGGTTGAGAGGCAGGTCTGTTGAAGGGCATCCGAACACAGATCTAGAACGGTTGTTGTATCATTTTCTTTTTTTTCACCTCCCCCTGCATTTCCTTTCTTTTCTCCTTCTTACTTTCCTCATTTCCCCAAACGAAATGGATCGATCACAAGAGACTGCGTTTCGGTTTCTGTTAGTAATTCTGGTTTTAATCAGGACAGTTTGTTTTGGTGAGGGCCCCAGAGAGGTCAAGCAGGGATCTGGAATGGTTTCTGATGACGAGTATGAATTTGTAGGATCTCAGGAGCGGCACATCGCTCAAGTAAAGGCTAGCATCAGTAAGCGCTCTGGTAGTCAGGGAGCTTGGAGGCACTGTTGGGGTTATTCTCTGAGGAAAATTGTATCTGCAGGAATTGTGAAAATATAGTCAAGGATGGGTGCATCCAGAGATGTCAGTCCAACCTTAATATCGACATGGACCGTCATCCGTTGAGTGATTACCACTCGCTAGTGGGTAAGGTCTTAACCAGACAGAATGCTGGGTGTGCTCACAAGTACCTCAAGGTCAGAGCAAGTGAGGATTGTTACCATACCCTTTAGCAATAGATGAGGTACTCGAATTACGGGGTGAGAAACCGGTGGACAAGAAATTCAATATTTCTAGGCCCCCTAGTTTGAAGCTCCACCAGTATCATGTAGAAAGGTCCTTATTGTGCTTTAATATTTCCAATTACCTAAAACCAGGAAATTGGAAAGTGACAGGGAACAACCAGACAATGACCTTTACACACAGAGCTGATAGGATACCAATAGACTCTGAACTTATACGCCAAATAGCCAAAAGTGGGAGGTATTATCGGTATAGGTATACTCGTGGAAGCAAGACCATGTGGGTTGGAAAAGTATCGCCAGGGTATTGTGCCCATATCATCCAGCCTGATACTTGTACTGTGCAGATGGGAGAACTAGGGATTGGTTTCTTTACTTGGAAAGTTTGTAATATGGTGATGTCATACTTTGTTCCCTATGTTCTCCCAGATGATGCCTATTTCATATGTGGGAGGAAGGCGTACAAGTGGCTTTCCCCGAGCTCAGAGGGATTGTGTTATATTGGGAGAGTACTGCCAGAGGTCATGACCATAACCCATGATAAGATGAAAGACATTCACCGCAGTTCTCAGGCTCTTTATACTCATACTCACTATGAACACATCTTCAAGAGACACCTCATAGATAGGGCAGAGCACGCAGCCTCTGATTTGATCCACGAATCCACCGGGATTCAGTTCCTTCTCGCATTAGACATCACCCGTACAGCCAGAGGAACTATAAATTATAGGTATATCCATGCACTAGCAAACTTGATAGATAATATCACTGAGATGTATGACGACACCTTCAGGTATACGGGAAGGGAGTTACAAGCCTACAAGAAGGAACTGATCCAGCACAGGATGGTCCTTAATTATGTCACAGCCGTGACAGGTGGGTACTGTGTTACTCTGGCAACTCAATATGGTGTGAAGTGCTGTACATATATTACGAACAGCACTGACGACTCCACGGAGATCATCGATCAAAAGATGGACGATATCTTGCAGTTGAAGTGGGAGTTCAGGAGGAAACACAACCTTACCTTAGCGATTGTGAGTATTGAGCTGACCGGCTGGGTCTCATGGTTGAACCCATGCAATTGGTTCTCAGGTTTAGGAGAGTGGGCTCAAAATGTCATCATGAATGTAGGGAAGTTTTTCCTTTGTATCTGTCACAACTGAGGGTTTTGGCTGACAACAGGAAGCCTCAGTTGTAGGGGCTGAAATTAAATTAAACTTGGAAGGTTTAATCAGACCCCTGGACATGTAAGTGTAAAAGGATTGCCCGAAGGTGTGACCATGACAACCAGGTTAAAAGTCAATAAAAGGTTTATTAACAGACTCCGTGTAATAATAACAGCATTCACAGTTGATAATAAGCAGTGGCAGATAATACAGTTCCTGGATCACTTTAACCGTGAAAGGTATCACAGAGCACTGGTAGGTTGAAGAACAGATGTTAAAGTCCTTTGATGGAATAACCTTACCAGGCCTGGCTGTAGTAGGGGAAATAGCCGAGGAACACGCCAGTAGGTGTATTAGATGAAGCTGGTAACTGGAATAAACTGTAGTGGTTACTGGATGGAACCAGCCAGGTGGTAGAGACACGGAGTGAATGCCGAATGGAATCAGCCAGGTGATGAAGACACGGAGTGGATACTGTAAGATGCTAGGGAGCGTGGAAACAGAAGTGTTGAAAAGTGGTTACCGGTGGTTAGTGGATACTGCTGGTAAGTAGGAATCCGCTGGAACAACACTGGCACTTTAAGGAAGCTGGAATCTGCTGGAAGCGGACTGCTGGAAGCAGATGGGTTAATAGCTGGAAGCTGGAACAGCCACAGAGGACTGCAGAGTCAGGCTGCACCGCAGGATGGAAGGCAGGTGCGGGTCTCTTAGTGGATGCTGGAGACAGGAGCTGGAACCTGGAGAAACAACCACAGGAGAGAGAGACTGGAACAAGGTTTGACAAACAAAGCACTGACCATTTCCTGGTTCAGGCACAGGATACTTATACCTGCTGCAGGGCAGGCATTGGCTGACCAATCATGCAGATTCCATAGTGCAGCAGATTGGTGGAGAAAGAACATGTGACTGGAACCAACATGGCTGCGCCCATGTTAGTACTTGGAGGGAAAGCTGGTTTGGAAAACCATGTGGAAACATAGCAGCAATGGCGGCGCCGGCCGCAGAGGACAGGAGACGCCAGATTGACAACTGTACACTGAGACACGTGGATGACAGCGGAGGCCGCGGCAGGCATGAAGTACCACTCTAACAACCTGCAAACTATAACACAGGAGCGGCGGCGGAGGCCGCGGAGGACGGGAGACGCCATGCAGGATTCAAACATGGCGCCGCTGTGACAGCGTCTCAGCGTGACAGGAGGGATATGCAGAATGTAGACACAGATGAGATCCGGCCTTGGAACGCTGAGCCAGCCTCAGGAGACATCTAAAAGGCAAGTAATGGCGTCCAGATACCCGGATCGTGACAGCACCCCCCCCTTTAAGAGTGTCCCCAGGACACTTCTTAGGCTTTAGAGGAAACTTCGAGTGGAAATTCCGGACCAAGGCAGGAGCATGGACGTCTGACGCATTGGTCCAAGAGCGTTCTTCAGGACCATAGCCCTTCCAGTCAGTAAGATACTGCAACTGACCGTAACGGAAACGTAAATCCAGAATCTTGGCAACCTCATACTCAACTCCCCGTTGAGTCTGGACTTTAGGAGCCGGAGGAAGTGCAGAATGAAACCGATTCAGGATCAGCGGTTTCAACAGGGAAACATGGAATGTCCTGGGTATTTTCAAGAAGGGAGGTAACTGAAGTCTGTAAGCAACGGGATTGATGACTTGTTCAATCTTAAAAGGACCGATGTAACGAGGTGCAAACTTCATGCTGGGAACTCTCAACCTCAAATTCTTCGTGGACAACCACACACGATCACCCACTTTGAGAGCAGGAACCGCTCTACGCTTCCTATCTACAAACTTCTTGTACCTGAACGAGGCTTTAAGCAGGGCCGTACGCACATTCTTCCAGTTATTTGAAAACTGACGCAAGGTGACATCCACTGCTGGAACAGAAGTTGCTGGAAGCGGTTGGAATTCTGGAACTTTAGGGTGGAATCCATAGTTGATGAAGAATGGTGTTGAAGAAGATGAGGAATGGTATTGATTGTTGTGGCTGAACTCGGCCCACGGAAGGAGTTGAACCCAGTCATCTTGGGAGGAAGACACGTAAATGCGGAGGAAGGCCTCCAAGTCCTGATTCACCCTCTCGGTTTGACCATTGGTCTGAGGATGGTAAGCTGTAGAAAACTTTAACTTGACTTGGAGGGCTTGACACAAACTTCGCCAAAATTTGGCTACAAATTGTACTCCACGATCAGAGATGATCTCTTCAGGAAGACCGTGAAGTCGGAAGATCTCTTGAATAAACACTTGAGCCAACTTGGAAGCTGACAGAAGACCGGTGAGAGGTATGAAATGTGCCATCTTGGTGAACCGGTCAACTACCACCCAGATGGTATTAAACTTGTTGCACATAGGCAGGTCTGTAACAAAGTCCATCGACAAATGGGTCCACGGTCGACGGGGAACAGATAATGGAACCAGTTGCCCCGCAGGCGACTGGCGGGAGACTTTGTGTTGGGCACACTTTGGGCAAGAGGCAATAAACTCCATGACGTCCTTCTTCAGAGTTGGCCACCAGTAGGACCTAGAGATAAACTCAAGGGTTTTCTGAATGCCTGTATGTCCGGCAAAATGGGAAGCATGGGCCCAATGCATGAGCTTCTTCCTTAACACCGGCTTCACAAAACTTTTCCCTGGTGGGGGCGTAGAGTCCATCCCTACCGTGGAGAATACCAACGGATTAATAATAGGATGCTTGTCCGCAGACTCCGACTCATTTTCTTGCTCCCATGAGTGGGAAAGGGCATCGGCCTTGCGATTCTGAGAACCCGGACAGAACTGGAGTTTAAAGTCGAACCTGGAAAAGAAAAGTGCCCATCTGGCCTGACGAGGATTAAGACATTGTGCGCTTTTCAGATATAAAAGATTCTTGTGGTCGGTAAGTATAGAGATTGAATGAGAAGCTCCCTCCAACAGATATCTCCACTCTTCTAGAGCGAGCTTGATGGCTAGCAACTCCTGGTCGCCAATGGGATAGTTGCGCTCAGCTGGGGAGAACTTCCGGGAGAAGAAACTGCAAGGATGTAGATGACCATCTTTAGCCCTCTGGGATAGCACTGCTTCTACTCTAACGGAGGAGGCATCCACCTCAAGGATGAAAGGAGAGTCGATGTCGGGCTGTTTCAGAACTGGTGCAGAGATGAACCGTTGCTTTAGAAGATGAAAAGCTTGCGTAGCTTCTTCAGACCACTTGGACGGATTAGCACCCTTCTTGGTCAACGCAGTGATAGGCGCCACAATGGTGGAAAAGTCTCGTATAAACTTTCTGTAGTAATTGGCGAACCCTAAGAACCTCTGGACCCCTTTGAGGGTTAAGGGTATCGGCCAATTCTGGATTGCTTGTAGTTTCTCAGGATCCATCTCTAGTCCGGAACCGGACACAATGTAACCTAGAAACGGAATGGATTTAACTTCAAAAACACATTTCTCCGGGGGCGTGGCTTGACTGGAGAAGAGAGCAGACGTATATCTGCTGGCCTCCTCTCTCCAGTGCACTATTTTCACATTCTTGCAGTCTAATCATCTATACATCTTCCCCGGGGGCTCCCCTTCCCTCCCTGCAAGCCTCCTAAGTCCTGCTGTGACAGCCGCAGAGCCGAGGAGCAGTTTTCACTGCTCTCGCAGGTTGCAGCCTATACATCCCCGGAAGCCGGGGACTCGCGTACTCCCGGCGCCCGCGATTCGAGCTCCACAGCGGAGACGCGGCGCCGGGAAGTGGCGCGGACCCCATACAGGAGCGCCGGACCATCTCGGAGCCTTCCCCTGACCCCCTGGGTGGATACCCCCTGGGGTAGCAGGCCGGGGAGACGCCTGGCAGCGGGAGAAAGCAGTGGGTCCGAGGCCCAGTGTGAAACGGCGGCCATCTTTGATTCAACTGAAGAAGCTTACCTGAGGTATCTGTGCATATGTATCTGTGGGGGTCCCTGGATTAGGGCTACACCAGGATTGGTGGCCCTCTGGAACTGTTCTCCCCCTGCACCCACTCTGGGGCCCCTGTGGAGGGATTTGTGCATACCCCTGTGAGGGGAGAAATAGCCTTTTACTAGGCTCTAATATTTAATCCTGCAATTGCACCATCTAGTGGCCTCTGGGTGTAATAGCACACATTTTTCATACAGTGTGCTGGATATAAAATACATATTGCTCTGCAGAATTTATAGGACCGCAGATATCCCGTCACCCCCCGGGACGATCGGCCGTGATGTCCTTATGGTTGAATAGCCAAGATATTATGAAGTGATCGCTCTGAGATAACTCTGCCTACACCCGAATGCTCCTATGACATGATATGACAACTTGACCTTTGCGTGGACCCCTCCTCGATTGATACCCCAGAAGCCGTGTGCCTCTCGTTCCTCTACTTCTGTCACTCAGTGCTGCCATGCCTCCCAAGAAAAATAAGGCAGCTAAAACTGTCTCCCAGGTGGCGTTCTTTAAACCTTCTCCTCAGGCTGCTAAAGCAAAGGATGCACGGGGTGGTATCTTTAAACCTGCTGTCCCGGTGCCCTCGCCATCTAGAGACATGTCTGCCCCTACCACAGCACACCCCCGCTCCATCAATGATGGTGACTCACTTACGGTGGGTGCTATGAAACATCTCCTGACCCAATTTAAGGATGAAGTCGCGGCAGAATTCAGAGCGACTATGAAGGAATGTCAGAGATCTATCGACGAGATAGGTGGCCGCACCGATCACCTAGCAACGAAAATGGGTGAGGTGGTGTCGTCGCACAACGACCTAATCTCTTCTCATGATCTGCTACAAAATGAGGTTACGGCACTCAGGGACAAACTCTCGGATATTGAGGACAGAGCGAGACATAACAACATAAAGCTACGTGGTGTACCGGAAGCCGTCGCTAATAGCGCTTTAAAAGATTTTGCAGTGGACCTCTTTAGCAAACTCCTTCCTTCGTTCCGTTCAGCGGACTTTCTACTTGATCGTATCCATAGGCTCCCTAAAGCCAGGAACACTCCAGACGGGGTGCCCTGGGATGTCCTTATGAGGGTACACTACTTCCACGTGAAGGAGGTGATCTTGAAAGCTGCTAGACCCTCGGATACTGCATCGGAGGCTTTGGGCTCACTTCAGATATTCGGAGACCTGTCCCCCGCAACTTTAGCGAAACGGCGCTCTCTTTACCCCATCACATCAGTGCTACGTAAAGAGAACATTCTATACAGATGGGGATATCCCACTAAGTTGCTTATCTCCCGAGAAGGTTCTACTGTCGTCATAACGAATGTCGAGGACGGGAAAAAGATCCTAGCATCATGGAACTCTGCAAGCTCTTCTACACACACCTCTCCCGAGCGGGGCCTTCAGCGGGACTGGGCCTCTTCGGCGGCAGAACTTTGAGTATTGTTTGATTTACTACACTTGCATTGACTTCATGTTTTCTGATTGGTTTGTAGTGTCGTATTTCCTATGTTGCACCAGTTCCTTGGCAACCGTTTCATGAGGGTGACTATGGGATAACTATGTGTTATTAGCATGTTTATCAGTGATGCCTTCTCTCTGCCGATTTACTGTTAGTTACCTGTCTCTGCAGCCCCGTCTGCCGCCCGCATTTCTCTGTCGGCTGGGAACTCTACCCGAGTCTCCTTTAATTCCGGTGGCGGTCGGGGGGACCAGAGATAGAGTGCCGAGGAACTACAATTTGTTTAATCTTGGTTCGGGTGCGGGCAGATTAACCACTACCCCCCACAGTTTAACTCTGAGTCGCCATGGTTAGGCGTCCAAATGTGCCCCCGAGAGGGGTTATTGTTCTGTTTCTTCTTTCTGTTATCCTCCATCTTTTGTGTCCTTTCCCTTCCTTTCCCTCTTTATTTGTCCGGAAACGTTACATACACTTTTTACTTGCCAGTTGGTTGTCGATAGTTATGCAATCCCCGACAGTTCTACAAAATGGTTAACATTGTTTCTATAAATGCAAAGGGTCTTAATTCCCCACACAAGAGGAGATTAGCACTTAATTATTTCCATAAACTTAAAGCTCAAATCATAGCCGTCCAGGAGACTCACTTTATTAAATCAGCCCCTCCTAGGTTTACTAATGGGAGATTCCCCCACTGCTATCTGGCCAACGGGCCAGCAAAGAAGGCTGGGGTGGCAATCTTGATATCTCAGCACTGCACGTTTTCCCTCACTTCGCAATACTGCGACCCTGAGGGGAGAATTCTAATTTTGGTTGGCACTCTTGAAAATAAAGAGGTGACGTTAGTTTCTTGCTACGCTCCCAATAACAAGCAACTAGCATTTTGCAGGAAACTTTGCGCTAAGGTGCAACAATTGGCTAAGGGCGCTTTACTCCTATTGGGGGACTTTAACTTGACCCTGGACCCTCTAGTTGATAACTCTAGCAAGCGGCCCTCGCTCTCCAGTCAGCTCCATAGGAATGCAAAGGACTTTAGCCAGCTACTGGCGGAATATAATCTCTTAGACCTCTGGCGCGTTAAACATCCAATGGACAGAGATTACACGTTTTTCTCCCCGGTACACGACTCCTATTCTAGAATAGATCTAGCATTAGCAGACAAGTGGACTCTACAGTCCATCCGTAAAATCTCCATCCTCCCCATGTCCTGGTCGGATCACTCCCCACTATACATCGAATGGGACATAAATAGTAGAAAGAATTCCCCGGCCCCCTGGCGCTTGGGTAAACTCAGTCTTCTTCAGCCAGAGACCACGCAGGCGATCCAAACCACTTTGGATCATTATCTCTCTGAGAACTCTCCTCGGGAGATATCTATTTTCACATTCTGGTGCGCCCTCAAAGCAGCAACACGAGGGACGGCGATTCAAACCGCGGCTAAGCTTAAAAGGGTTTATCGTAAGAAATTAGAACAAGCTGAGCTCACGGTCGCTTCCCTGGAGAGTTCTCACAAGGCACATCCGCATGATAAAGCCCTTCTTAAGTCATTGAAAGAAGCAAGGGAGGCGGTAAATGTTTTCTATCTAGCGGAGGTCCAACGCAACCTACATAGACTGAACCAAAAATTTTATGTTTATGGCAACAGAGCTGGTAGATTACTGGCGAGGAAGCTGAGGGGTAAGAGGGCGAAAGAAAAAATCCATATTGTCCACTCCGATAGGGGTGAGAGTTTACGATCCTGACGAAATTGCAAATGTTTTTGCATCCTATTACTCTAAATTATACAACCTAGGGGGGGATCCTTCTACTTTTCAACCTACAGGCATAGATATTCAGAATTTTCTGAGTAACTTTCCTCTCCCATCGCTGTCGTCGGAGTCATGTAGCTCACTCAGTGCGCCTTGGACTTTAGTCGAAGTTGAAAAGGCTATTGACTCCCTTCCAGCAGATAGGGCACCGGGACCTGATGGTTACCCCTCCGGTTTCTATAAATCCTTTAAGGAGAACTTGGCCCCGGTGCTCTTGACAGTGTTTAATGAAGCCTCAGAGGCTGGCCACTTCCCCAAAGAGATGCTGGAAGCTCAAATCATCACCATTCCCAAACCGGGAAAAAGCCCTACCTCAGTCCAAAATTTTAGACCAATTGCTTTATTAAATACGGATCTAAAAATCTATGCCAAATTAATTGCTAACCGCATCAGTCCCCTTCTCCCTTCCCTTATCAACCCTGATCAAGTGGGCTTCGTATTAAACCGTCAGGCCCCAGATAATACGCGTAGGGTGATTAATGTCATTGAGCACTCTGCCTGTAGAGGAGATCCCCTCCTGGTTTTGTCTCTGGATGCCGAAAAGGCGTTCGATAGATTGAACTGGGATTTTATGAGATTAACCCTGGACAAATTTGGCTTTTCTGGAAGGATCTTAGACTCTATCCTGGCTCTTTACTCCACACCCAGTGCGCGGGTCTTTGTTAACGGATGCCTTTCTTCGCCCTTCACTATTTCTAATGGCACGCGACAGGGCTGTCCGCTATCTCCTCTTATTTTTGCATTGGCGATAGAACCCTTGGCTGCCTGTATTAGATCCCGGGACTCAATTAGAGGCCCGGTTATAGGGGGCATTTCCCACAAAATTAGCTTGTTTGCGGACGATATTCTGTTATGTCTTTCAGACCCCGAGGCCTCCTTGCCAGTTCTTCATGACGTCCTACAAACTTACTCGGATGTTTCCTTTTATAAATTAAATACAAATAAGACTGAAGCCCTCCCACTCAATATAACCCCGACTGTGGTCTCTAGGTTGAAGGACTCATACAAATATGCCTGGAAGTCCTACTCTTTGAGATATCTAGGAATTAATTTAACCAGAGAAGATAATCTGATTGAGTGTAATTATGCCCCATTGTTAAAAGCATTTGCTGAGCTGACTGGGGAGTGGATGCTACAGGAGGTGTCTTAGTTGGGCAGGATTGCTGCTGCCAAAATGGTCCTGTTGCCGAAATTAATGTACCTGTTTCGCGCCATACCTAGGCCCCTTCCCAGACTCTTCTATAATAAATTTAATCAGGTCCTGATCAGATATGTGTGGGGAGGCTCTAGACCAAAAATTGCAAAAAAAACTCTCATTCTGCCCAAACTGTCTGGTGGGGTAGCTTTCCCAGATATAGAAAAATACCATGCTGCTTGTCTGATGAGTCAGTCTAGAGACTGGTTCGACACCTCGAGCCCGAAACCCTGGGTTATCCTGGAAGCTTCATGCTTAGACGCTGTTTCTCTCCCTGATCTGTTTTGGTTACCACTGTCTGCTGCTCGGAGTAGGGCCGGATCCTGCAAGTCTATTAAAACGACCCTAGATTCATGGCATAAACTAGTGCTCTCTTCGGAAGAGATTAATTTACCTGCCCCCTGCCTGTCGTTATCTGCTCTTATGTCATCGATTCCTAACGTCTCCCTAGAGGAGTGGATTCGAAAGGGGCTCTTTACTGTGGGCGATTTATTTGTAGGCGACGTCTTGATGTCCTTCTCTCAATTGCAAGAGAGATTTGGGATTCGGACTCAAGATTTCTTCAAATACCTGCAGGTGAGAAGTTGGTTACACTCATTTACTCCCCCCCCATCTACACAAACCTTCTCTTCCGGCTTATATTATAAGCCGATTGAAATCGTCCTCGCATAAATATGGGATTACGTGGTGGTACCAATTTCAATTAACTAATGGCCCACAGACAAAATTAAAAGCCCAGACTTTATGGGAAAGAGATTTGAACAGGTCCTTTGTTGATGCAGATTGGGACAGTATATTTAGATCCTGTTTTAAAGTCTCCAAATGTGTAAATCACTCTGAAATGTTCTACAAGCTTATACAGAGGGCCTACTTTACCCCTGCAAAACAACACAGGATCTGGCCTTCACAATCTAAATCATGTTGGAGGAAATGCGGCTCTACGGGGGATATCTTTCATATCTTTTGGGCATGCCCAAAGGTACAGCCTCTATGGAGAGAGGTTTTACATATGGCGAGTACAGTGTTAGGGCTCAACATCCCCATGGACCCAGCTTTAGCGCTATTCCATTTATGCGTTGATCGCCTCGCCGTAGGTGATCGCTATGTCTTGGGACATATGTTGATAGCCACTAAAGCTGCTATAGCACAATTGTGGAAGTCTGAGAATATTCCTACCTTAGAGTTTATTCAAAATAAAATTCATAAACATTTCATTTTCGAAACAGCGGAGGCTAAATACTCTTCCTCGGCTAACTCTATTCACCTGAAATGGTTAGGATGGTCCGACTATAGGAGTAGAGAGGGTAGGCTAACTGTTTATAGCTCTCCAATTGATGTGTCTGTGCTTTACCCATCCTAGATTGACCTCTACAAGAATGTTGTGCTATCAGGTATTCTCTAAATGTAATGCACTTTAATCCTTATTGTTCTTTTTTTCTCTCTTCTTCCATCTCTTTTCTCAAATGCTTTCTCCTCCTCACGTAGTTGAAAGCTTAATGTAGCCAATTGTATATTCATCCAACTGTGCACTGTTTATATTCTGTATATGGTAACCATTCTGGACTTCCCCTGTGTTTCCCTTACCCCTATTTCTTTTTTCTGTTCCCCATTTCTGTGTGTAAACCCTTAAATAAAAATTTAATGTTTAAAAAAAACAAAAACACATTTCTCCAATTTGCAATAGAGATGATTGACACGGAGACGGGACAGTACCTCCTTTACCCAGAAATGATGTTCCTCTAGATTATTGGCAAAGATGAGGATATCATCTAGATAAACCACGACATGGCGGTATAAGATGTCTCTGAAGATCTCATTCACAAAATGCTGGAAAACAGCTGGAGCGTTGCTCAATCCGAAGGGCATGACGAGGTACTCATAATGTCCATCACGGGTGTTAAAGGCGGTCTTCAACTCGTCACCCTCACGGATCCGGATGAGATTGTAGGCACCCCTCAAATCCAACTTTGTAAAGATAGTTGCTCCGCTAACTCTATCGAAGAGCTCTGTAATCAAGGGTAAAGGATATCGGTTCTTGACGGTAATGTCGTTCAGACCTCTATAGTCGATGCACGGCCGCAGACCACCGTCTTTCTTCTTAACGAAGAAGAAGCCTGCGCCAGCTGGAGAAGAAGAAGGTCAGATATAACCCTTCGCCAGGTTCTCCTTGATGTACTCCTCCATGGAGTGCGTCTCAGGCAGAGACAACAGATAAGTTCGGCCTCGAGGTGGAACCTTCCCTGGAATGAGATCAATTGGGCAGTCCCATTCTCTATGAGGAGGAAGGATATCAGCAGAAGCTTTACTGAACACGTCCGTGTAGTCTTGATATGGAGGAGGTGGGGAGATGACCTGGGGAAGGAAGAACAAACAGGAAGCACTTTGGACAAACAGGTCTCAGCACAGGAGGGACCCCATGCTAGTATTTGCGTAGTCGTGCAGTCAATCGATGGATTGTGGAGACGGAGCCATGGAAGGCCCAAAACCACTGGATGTGTGGCTCTTGGAATCACTAGAAAGGAAATAAATTCTGAATGAAGAACTCCTACTCTCAGACGAACTGGTAGAGTCCTTAGAGAAATAACTGCGTCAAAAATCTTACTGCCATCCACAGCAGTCAAGGAAATGGACGAGGAAAGTCTCTCGGTGGGTAGGGACCACCGTTTAACATAAGCTTCGGTTATGAAATTCCCAGTTGCTCCGGAATCAAGGAGGGCAATGACGTTCCTGTAACGTTGAGCAATTTGAAGCGAGACTGGGAGATTACAATCATGAGGAGATGGAGAGGAGATTATTACTCCTAGCCGGCCCTCTCCTTGGCGAGCTAGGATTTGAAGTTTACCGGACGTTTGGGACAGGCATTGATAGTGTGAGACGGAGCTGCACAGTAGAGACAGAGAGACTCAGAGAGACGTCTTCGGCGCTCAGCGGGAGATAGACGGGAACGACCAATTTGCATGGGCTCATCCTTGGATGGAGATGGTTGACGAGGAGGAGGAGCAGAAGATTTAGGAATAGATGATCTTCCTCGCTCGGTTGCTCTCTCTCTGAACCGTAGATCAACCTCCGTGCATAGTGAAATTAGCTCATCCAACTTAGAGGGCAAGTCTCTGGTAGCTAACTCATCCTTGATGCGTTCAGATAAGCCATGCCAGAATGCAGCATACACGGCCTCGTCGTTCCAAGCCAGTTCGGATGCCAGGATTTTGAACTGTATAAGATACTGTCCCACAGTACGTGTTCCCTGGCGTAAACGGAGAATCTCAGATGAAGCAGAGGTTACCCGGCCTGGCTCGTCGAAGATACGCCTGAATGTTGCTACAAAGTCAGTATAGGAGGACAGCAGGGGACCAGACTTCTCCAATAAAGGTGATGCCCAGTCAAGGGCTGAGCCACTGAGAAGGGAAATGATATAGGCAATTTTAGTACGGTCACTGGGGAAATTGCCAGGTTGAAGCTCAAAATGGATTTCACATTGGTTGAGAAATCCCCTGCAGAACCTTGGAGATCCGTCAAATTTTGCTGGGGTTGGAAGATGAAGATGTGGAATAGAAATGGGTAAGGTGGGTGGGGTTACAGCTGGTGTCACTGTGGTGGACGCACCGGACGTGCCAGGTCCACGGAGGGTCGTTTGAATCCCATCCAGCCGCGTAGAGAGATCCTGGAGACAGCGGATGATATGGCCTTGTGCAGCCTCCTGATGTTCGAGTCTGGCTGCCAGTTATTGCATCGGCCTGGCCGCTTGATCCTGGTCTCCGGCTGGATTCATATGGTCAGTGCTTACTGTTACAACTGAGGGTTTTGGCTGACAACAGGAAGCCTCAGTTGTAGGGGCTGAAATGAAATTAAACTTGGAAGGTTTAATCAGACCCCTGGACATGTAAGTGTAAAAGGATTACCCGAAGGTGTGACCATGACAACCAGGTTAAAAGTCAATAAAAGGTTTATTAACAGACTCCGTGTAATAATAACAGCATTCACAGTTGATAATAAGCAGTGGCAGATAATACAGTTCCTGGATCACTTTAACCGTGAAAGGTATCACAGAGCACTGGTAGGTTGAAGAACAGATGTTAAAGTCCTTTGATGGAATAACCTTACCAGGCCTGGCCGTAGTCGTGGAAATAGCCGAGGAACACGCCAGTAGGTGTATTAGATGAAGCTGGTAACTGGAATAAACTGTTGTGGTTACTGGATGGAACCAGCCAGGTGGTAGAGACACGGAGTGGATGCTGAATGGAATCAGTCAGGGGATGAAGACACGGAGTGGATACTGTAAGATGCTAGGGAGCGTGGAAACAGAAGTGTTGAAAAGTGGTTACCGGTGGTTAGTGGATACTGCTGGTAAGTAGGAATCCGCTGGAACAACACCGGCACTTTAAGGAAGCTGGAATCTGCTGGAAGCGGACTGCTGGAAGCAGATGGGTTAATAGCTGGAAGCTGGAACAGCCACAGAGGACTGCAGAGTCAGGCTGCACCGCAGGATGGAAGGCAGGTGCGGGTCTCTTAGTGGATGCTGGAGACAGGAGCTGGAACCTGGAGAAACAACCACAGGAGAGAGAGACTGGAACAAGGTTTGACAAACAAAGCACTGACCATTTCCTGGTTCAGGCACAGGATACTTATACCTGCTGCAGGGCAGGCATTGGCTGACCAATCATGCAGATTCCATAGTGCAGCAGATTGGTGGAGAAAGAACATGTGACTGGAACCAACATGGCTGCGCCCATGTTAGTACTTGGAGGGAAAGCTGGTTTGGAAAGCCATGTGGAAACATAGCAGCAATGGCGGCGCCGGCCACAGAGGACAGGAGACGCCAGATTGACAACTGTACACTGAGACACGTGGATGACAGCGGAGGCAGCGGCAGGCATGAAGTACCACTCTGACAACCTGCAAACTATAACACAGGAGTGGCGGCGGAGGCCACGGAGGACGGGAGACGCCATGCAGGATTCAAACATGGCGCCGCTGTGACAGCGTCTCAGCGTGACAGGAGGGATATGCAGAATGTAGACACAGATGATATCCGGCCTTGGAACGCTGAGCCAGCCTCAGGAGACATCTAAAAGTAATGGCGTCCAGATACCCGGATCGTGACAGTATCCTAGGAGTCGTCATAATTATTGGTTTGATATTTAGGTGTGTTCGAATTCTGACGCGGCGCAAGCACGGCACAAAATTGATGAGTCTAAGGAGCAAGGGTACTGTTACAGCAGCAGATTTAATTTACGACCCATCCATAGAGACAGTGATATGATAAGGATTGCAAATTAATTTCATGGCCTGTTTCATTCACCTGTTTTCCTTTTGTCTCCCCCTCTGCCCAGATACATCCATCCGGAAAAAGACATCAGCATTATCCAAAATGTTTATGTAAATGTATTTTTATATATGTGTCTTATCTTCATCTCTGCAACCTTCAGTTAATGGCACACATAGTCGACAGGTGATATCCACATATACTAGCACTCACATATGTTTCCCCCTTCATGTAACATCAACTAAATGTGCACCCCATTTGTTGGAACAAGAAGCCGAAAAGAGCTCGGTAGTGTTTGTTGGCCCACTTACAGACCCTTAATATGGGATATGAAGGATTTAATGTATACTTCGCAGTACCTCGAAGCATATTTAGAACATATACGGCACAATGATACATACCCCTAAGACATGGATTCATACATACATGCTATTTACTATCCCACTAGGTCATACATTTCCCACCTACAACTCTCCCCGATCATCAAAGCTTCTGTAGATATTGTATAGATATTTTTCTGTTTAGTGATTAGATAGTGGCAGTTATTGGTGACTGCCAAAGGGTGGACTGTCAAAGTCGAAAAATATTGCAGTACACACGTTACGTACAAACTACACACAGATGGCATCCGTGCGCGTACTTGCTCTGCCATGCGTGCGCATATTCGCAATTTGCGTATGGTCGCTCCCACGGACCTGCGTATTAGCGCGTGGTATGAGTATTTACGGTACAGTTTGTGAACGCATGGAAAAGCCATCAAAACACATTACATATTTAATCCAAATAGTGCACATTTCAGACATAGCCTCCCTGCACCACAGCAGCAAGTTACAGCAGTTTAAATGGTTTCAGAACAAAGGGATTCACCTTTACAGGATAGGAGGGGACAGAACAAGGTTATAAGGTGGTGTTTGGTATCCAGCTGTAGGGTATTTTAAGGGTAATATTCCGGTGATGGTTTGAGGAAGATCGCATGTTCCTGCGGATAGTTATGTGCAGGAGCAGAATATAGATATAAACTGTATTTACTGTACATTATGTATGCGGCGGGAATCCAGAGGAGACCACCCACAAGAGCAGTTGGAAGACATTGCCCACCTATTCAAACCGACCTATGACCTCTCCTGTACTGTAAATGACCATCCCTGTGTCCAATGGACAGAGATTACAGTATCCATTGTGTTAAGTTTTGGAAGAATTGTATCTGCACCTATTCAAAACTTCCATATTTTAAAAAAAGTATGTTCAAATGTCCCCATGTAATCTGGCTATTGCTATCTGCACCTATTCAAAACTTCCATATTTTAAAAAAAGTATGTTCAAATCATTTGTAAGACAGTTTTTGTGATTTTTGCTTTTGTTTGTAATGTAAAATACCTGTGTTTCAAAGCTTGGTCAGTGCCGCATATTTAATTAAGGCTCACTGGGCTGGTGTTTGTTTAATCAATCAGTGTGTAATGTAACACCTTTGATTGGTGGAACATATGCCTCAGCTGTAGTTGGGTCAATTTCCCATAGTATTTCTTTAACTTCAACCATGCACAGCTGTGCATGTCAGCTGTGCGTTCCAATACTCAAAGTGTTCCTGCTCTAAGCGTTTTGAAAATGAACAGTTAAAAAAACAGTTGAACAAACATTGAACAGCATCAAGAAAGAAATCTGGAACATTATGCGGCCTGTCCTCACCTCTGCCATGAGAACACCAGGACCAATTCCTACTACTTCTGTGTCCAAGAACATCATGACTGCCCCCAGGACTACCCCCAAGCTCAGCAGGGAACTGAGGGACGTGCGCATCAGGACCAGACTTTGCTGGGTCAGTTCCATTGGACATTAGTGTGCACCCCACATTCTCACACCCACCCGCACTGCTCTCATGAGACCAGGACATTTATCTTTTTCACAAAATAATGTTAGTACAGCTTTTTTTTTTTCTCCTGCAAATGTGTCTTTCTCTTCTCTTTCTTCTTACACGATACTTCCACCCCACTGTGTGCTACTCCCGTAAATGTGTACCTCCATTGGTTGCACACCCTGCCAGCAGTAACCTATGCAGTGCGCCCCACATGGCTGCCTCGGTGGTTCCCCTGTGGGCGGGGTGTGCTTCATTTGGATCTTTCCATGCAGGGTATAGAATACGCCTACACACGTGTCAGTTCTCCCATACATGCATTTGGCCCCTGTATGGCTCATCTCCCTCTGTGTAACCTTGTAGTGCGCCCAACATGGCTGCCTTATCTGGTGCGCTTGTGGATGGGATGAAAAATGTGTGGACCTGATGTTTCTATTGGAACCCTACTCTGAACCTAAGGACTCTGCAATCTCCCCATTTTGTGTTCTCTTCTAGGGGTGGACTATTCCACCGTGGGTAATCCTACGCAGTGCGCCTAAGATGGCTGCCGCACCTGGTGCCTTGTGATGGTGGAATACACAACCCCTGGAGGTTATTACTCAAAATGCCTACACCAATCATGCATTATTCTTTCTGTGTCTTTGTCTGTGTGGTTTATCTTTTTTTTTTTTTTTTTTTTAATATTTTTATAAAGTCGAATGAACTGTTACAATACAGACAGGAGATGACAACTCCAAGTAAATATTGAATCACATACAAGTTATCCCGTGGAGGGGAAATCCATTATAACAAGAACAAAGGAGTGCATCAATAATGACAGAAGTGTATATCGACTACAGTTTTTCTGAGATTAAACAATGATAAACGTAAAGAGGAGAAGAAGTAAGAGGAAAGAAGAATCTGAGGAAGAGACAGATAGAGTGGGAGAAAGAGAGGGAAGGGGGGGGGAATGGGAGAGTGGTGGTGGATCGTCAGAGAAGTTAGCAGGGTGGGAGTGTGCCTTGGAGGGCAAAACCTCCCTAGCGCAGACCATGTCAACTGTCCCACCCAGGACGGCATAGCATCTCTTATATTTATTATGACCTTTTTGGTATAGGTTAATGCATCCTACCGCATCACTTTACATCACACCCCTGAAATGGAGGGTGTAATAAAGATGAACCAAGGTTCCCATATCCTCCTATATTTGTCCGATCTATCATGTAAGGATGCTGTAATTTTCTCCATTGTGGAGATATGCCAAATTTTAGCTATTAGCATGCTCCTATGGGGGGTATTGGTTTTTTTCCAGTTCTTAGCTATCACACAGCGGGCTGCATGTAAGATTTGAAGAACTAGGCTATTTGCATGGCTATCTAAATTGGGTAAGGGAAGGCCCAGTAGGGCTGACCATGGACCTAGGGTTATTCGTGAACAGAAGATAGAACTAATGAGAGCTTCCACCTGAGTCCAGAACATGTGTATTTTTGGGCATGACCACCATATGTGTTTGAAATCTCCGGTTTGGCCGCATTCACGCCAACATAGTGGAGAGGACCCTGGAAAAATCCTGTGTAGGGTCGCAGGGACCCGATACCATCTCGTGTAGACTTTGTAAGAATTTTCCTTTACTAAGGAGGAAATTGAAGACTGGGCTACTTTTTGTCTAATGGTTTCCCAGGAGTCGTCATCAGGGGGAGGGCCTAGGTCCTGTTCCCACTTACTTTCATGGGGGAGTAGGTCAACTGCCTTCAGGGAACGTAACAAACCGTAGAGTATGGATATAATGCCCTGCCGCATGGGAGAATAAATACAAAGACGTTCCAAGGGGGTAGGCTGGCGAAAAACCTGGGATTTGGGAAGGGAGCTTAAAAAGGAGCGGAGTTGTAAGTATTCATATGCCACAGGTTGGGAAATATTATATCTGTCACATAGCGATTGAAGGGAACGCCATGAGGACCCGTCTATAAAATCAAACACCAGACCCGGGCGTGGGTCCAAGTGGAGCCACGAGTGGGATCGCAATGTTGAGCCTGGGGGGAAATCCCGGTTATCCCAAATAGATGTGATGGGTGAAGGGAAAGTGGACAGGCCGTAATGTCGAATGCAGAAAAGCCACAGGGAGCAGGTGAGTTTTGTTGAAGGGATACAAGTATGCATTGACCGTAGTGGCTTAGTTGGCGTAAGGAGGGAAACCAAAGTGGAGACCCCGGCCGCAAAGAGTTCAATTTGGATCCAGGGTAGGCGGGGGGTTGGGGAGAACCATGCTAAGGCCTGACTCAGGTGGGTTGCATGATAGTATTTACGGATATCCGGCAACCCCCTACCTCCCATTAATGGGTCACGTACTAGGGTGGAGGTCTTGATTCTAGGGGGTTTATTAGACCATATAAACTTTACAAAGAGTTTCTGCATTCGACGTAAGGCCTCCGCGGGGATACTTACGGGAATTGTTTGGATCAGATACAGGATCCTGGGGAGGATGTTCATCTTTACTGAAACTATCCGTCCGAACCAGGCTATAATCTGTTTATCCCAAGCTCGAAGGTCTGACTCTATACACTTAAACAGAGCTGGGAAGT
Source organism: Pseudophryne corroboree (assembly GCF_028390025.1). Taxonomy (NCBI): domain Eukaryota; kingdom Metazoa; phylum Chordata; class Amphibia; order Anura; family Myobatrachidae; genus Pseudophryne; species Pseudophryne corroboree. The sequence goes on from NC_086451.1 coordinate 82,811,961, forward strand.
TCTCCGAGTATAGAGAGTCATAGGAATTAGTGATATACACGCCTAGATACTTAATTTTCTTGGTGCGCCAGGAGAAATTAAAGTTAGCAGCTAGGAGAGATCTAGTATTCCCGCCAAGATGCAGAGGGAGGGCTTCCGATTTAGAGTAATTAATGCGATATCCCGAATAGTGAGAATATAATGATAGGGTTTTAAATAGATTAGGGATAGAGATATTAGGAGAGGAGAGAGTTAAAAGAACATCGTCAGCGAATAATGACAATTTGAATTCCTCCCCACCAACAGGGATTCCTTTAATGTCGGGGTTGGATCTAACCATACACGCCAGAGGTTCGATCGTCATAGCAAAAATTAGTGGTGACAGGGGGCACCCCTGGCGTGTACCGTTGCTGATGTGAAAGAGGTGAGAGTCTTTGCCATTAACCCGGACTCTAGCAGAGGGGTTAGAGTAGAGTGCCTGAATACCCTGAAGTAGGCTTCCTCCCAGGCCGAACCTGCGCAGAGTGGCGAACATGAAAGGCCATAGTATTTTGTCAAAAGCCTTCTCTGCATCAAGCGAGAGAAGGATGGAGGGCAGTCTGGTTTTGTTAATAAGATGGACCAGATTAATAGTTCTCCGTGTATTGTCTCTAGCTTGTCGGCCTGGGATGAAGCCCACCTGATCAGCGTGTATTAGATGTGGGAGAATTGGGTTTAATCTTAGGGCTAGAATTTTAGCGAATAGTTTAATATCGTTATTTAATAAAGAAATGGGGCGGTAGCTAGCACAGGAGTTAGGATCTTTCCCAGGCTTATGGATCAAAACTATTCGTGCCTCCAATGCGCGAGGAGAAAGGGGGTTACCGCTTAGAAATCCATTGAAGAGCCTGCAAAGGTGGGGTAATAAAGTCCCCTTAAATTTCTTATAGTACATAATTGAGATCCCGTCAGGTCCAGGGGCTTTGCCTGGTTTCTGAGTTTTAAGAGCATTCTCTAATTCCTCGACAGTAATCTCTGCGCTCAACTGAGAAATTGTCGAGCTGCTCACGGATGGTAGATTACATTTATCTAGGAGGGAGTCGATCCCCTCATCAAATCTCTGTGATGAGGGGGGGGTCACCTCCGAGTTATACAAAGATTTATAGAACCCTTCGAATTCATCCAAAATGCGATCAGGGTCATGAGTCAGAGTTCCTTGTTTAGTGCGAATGGATAAAATATTTTTGGAAGAAATCTGAGCCCTCAACTTTCTGGCTAGGAGTTTATCTGCTTTGTCTCCTTTTTCATAATATAACTGATTAAGACGTCTAAGGCACTGTTCAGTTTTATGTGATAAAAGCATATTGAGTTCGCCCCTGACTTTAAGTACCTTTTCTAAATCAGCAGAATTTAGGGATGCCTTATGGGCTTCCTCCAACTGATGGAGTTGATTAGATAGCTCCAAAATTTTTTGGGAACGCTGTTTATGGAGTCTGGCCGCGGTCTGGATGAAGTGGCCCCGGAGGACCGCTTTATGTGCCTCCCATAGGGTCATATCCGATATACCGGGTGTTTGGTTCTCGGTGAAATAATCAGTCAATGCCTGAGTGGTTTGTTGTAGCACTTCAGGCTGTTGAAGAAGGGCATCATTAAGGGACCAAGAGGGGGGGGAGGGAGAACGAGCTAACCCAGACAGAGTCAGAGAAATAGGGGCGTGGTCGGACCACGTTATTGGATAAATACGGCAATTCTGAATTTTAGAGGTCAGGTCTCTTCCGACCATTATCATATCAATTCTAGTATATAAATTGTGGACTGGGGAAAAAAACGTATAATCTTTAATTAAGGGGTCGGCAACCCTCCAGGAGTCGAATAGTAGATGATTTTTAAGTAGCGAGTGCAAGGCTTTGGAGTTACGGGCGCTTAAGTGTGACTGGGAGGGTGGGAGGGGGTGGGAACGATCAAGATTATGGTGTAGTATAGTATTAAAGTCTCCCGCTATTAGGAGGTCACCTTTCCTACATTGGGCAATTTTAGAGTCTAAGGAAGCAAAGAACGAGGCCTGATTAACGTTGGGAGCGTAAATATTGACCATAGTAATGGGAGCATTATTGAGTTTGCCTACTATAATAAGGAACCTACCGCGTTTGTCCTTAATGATTCGGTCTGGTTCCAAATGTAAATGAGCGGGGATCAGAATGGCGACCCCTCTTTTCTTTTGGGTGCGGTCACAGGCATGGATGGCGACAGGGTGGCGTCTAGAGCGTAGTTCAGGATGGGAGACACCCCTAAAATGCGTCTCCTGAAGGAATACCAGATCTCCCCTCACCTGCTTCAGAAAAAGAAATAATTTGGTCCTCTTTTGGGGACTATTGAGACCCTTCACATTATAGGATATTACATTAATAGACATATTGTTACCAGTATGAGCTTATCATAATTAAACCTGACGGCCCAAGAATGATCTCCCGGGGAGACAAGGGGGACAAGGGGGAAAGGAAGAGTAGGGAGAGAAGAAAGAGGGGAAAGAGACAGGAGAGATAGAAAGAAACATCTAAAAGACTGTAAAATAAACATGCATATTTGACCGAGCCAACGACCCATTGTACACGGCGTACGGGTCCGTATGTCTGAGCACCCGTATGGGGAATCTAAGGGAGATAGCAACTCCCCTATGCTCAAACTTGACTATAGTGGCTCGGCGGGGGGACGCAGCTCCGACCACCAAGGGGCCCACTAACAAAACCCGAAGAGGGCGACCGAGGGGGTCGGAATAACATCTAACCATAATGAACCACCGTTAAGAACCAATAAACAGAATAAACATAAGCTAAATTATATAAGCTAAGCTCAGGGAGGAACTTTTAGACCTCCAAATCAGATAGCATAACAGTATCAGTGAACATATAATAACTCATCAGAGCATCTGCAAAGGAGCTTTCTTTAAACCTCTAAACCAAATTGCATAACAGTAATAATTAACATTTAATAACCCATCAGAGCATCTGTGAAGGAACTTTCATGGAGGGTCATGAGTTGTAGAGGTTTTCTCCGGGACCGTCGACCAAAGGCGTCGAGGTGCTCGTTGTGGGAGGGGAGAATTCGGTGAATGTCGGAGATCTGGTGCATCCCTCGGGGAGGATGATTTATTGGATTCCGGAGGGGGTAAGTTCAGTCTCAGCAGAAGCCTGTGAGCCTCCTCCTTTGATCGTGCCAGCAATCTCTTCCCATCAAGCTGTACAATTAGGGCAAAGGGGAAACCCCATCTGTAACGGATTTGATTATCCCTGAGGATTTGGGTGTATTCCCTCAGGTCGAAGCGCCTCTTAAGAGTAGTAGGGGATAAGTCCTGAAACACCATGAGCTTGTGAGATTCGAACAGACACACGTCCTTGTTCCGGGCAGCCGTTAGAATTCTATCTTTGGTCTTGAAATAATGGCAGCGTAAGACTACGTCGCGAGGAGGGGACGAGGTTGAGGGTTTTTGGCGTAGAGAACGGTGGGCCCTATCTAGGAGGAACTGTTCGCGTGGAATGTCCGGCAGGAGGTGTTGAAAAAACCGGAGGAGGAAATCCTCCAGTTGTGCTGATTCCACCGATTCTGGAATATATTTAATGCGCAAGTTATTACGTCGTGCGCGGTTATCAGCGTCCTCCTGTTGGTCCTGGAGTAGATAGATATCCTCCTGCATGACTTGAACGGAATGCTCTAGCTCCTGCTGGAAAGTGATGACTTCATCGATTTTCTGTTCAACATCATTAGTGCGGGCCCCAAGATCAGATATCTCCGCCTTGAGACCGGAGATGGCTTTGTGGATCTCTGAATGGAAGGCCTGTTTTAGCGACTTCATTTCCGTTAAAATTGAGGAGAAGCAGTCTTTCATGGAGGGGTCTGGGACAGACGAATCTTCCTCCGATTCCGAAACCAAATCAGGGGGGGGGGCGGCTGGTAATTTGGCTGCACTAGACTTCATTTTGGAGATAAAGGACGATATTTCCGCCGATGCTGCTGTGGCTTTCTTAGATTTGGATTTAGATTTAGGCATGGTGTGCGACGGTCCCGAAGATGGAGAGGGTCATAGGTCAGAGCTGAGCCATAACGTAGGTAGTTAGTGATCCATCATGAATTGAGCATAGAGAATAAACATAGGAAGACCCCTGGGGTCGCACCCACAGGCACTCAGCAGGCCATTCCCCTGGCCAGCAGTATCATAGAGGACTGATATATAGAGGCACACTGCAAATGTAGGGGAGAGAGATGATGGGCCAGTATATGTGGGGGCCCAGATGACCACAGCTCAGGTGCCCAGCGTGTACCCCGCGGGGTGGGGAGGAGGGGGCAGCAGACCTCAGTAGTAAATCGTAAATCGAGGCCCCGGCTTTGGGGTGGAGGGTAGGCCGCAACCCGCGGGAGCCAGTATACCGGCTCCCCGATTCCGCGGCGCCACCACACCACACAGGGGGATGAGGTTTGAGGGGTCTTTTGTGAGAAAGGGGTGAGAATTTAAGGCAGTAATTCTCCCGTTTTCGAGGGGCTCATAGAAATTGCTGCCTCATAGATCAGCCTCCAGGCCACCCTGTAATTATTTTTTAAAAGCAGCTGGAGCGCCCCCAGAGAGTGCCCAGGGGATAGAGGCACCAATAGATTCCCCCTAAGCAGCGGCAGAAGCAAATCCTAGCCGCCCCAGCAGTACACGCTGTGAGGGGTTCAGGTGTGGGCACAATGCCAGTAAACAAAATGGCGCCGCTAGACCTCCGTGTAAACCTCCGGCCGTCCAGGTCCTCGGAGGCCACTAACTGAGCAGCCGTGAACGGGTGCAGCGGCGGGTGCTGTGCGTAGGCCGGGATCCCCCAGTCCGGGCGTTGGTGAGTGGGTGAAGCAGCCGCGGCGGGAGAGAACGGCAGAGTCCGCCCGCCCTCGGCTCCCCTCAGCGCGACCGCGGTGACCGGCGGGCCTCTGTCCGAGGTAAGGGGGCAGCGGGGAACACTCACCTCCCCACGGAGCAATAGATTGAGAGGCGTCGGGCAGGGAAGTAGAGTCCCGATGTGAGGGGGGGGGGGGCACCCTCCGCGGCGAACTCCAGCCACACAAGGCCTCCTCCTCCGGGGCAGCAGCAAAATCGAGGTCCCGGCTTCTCCTGGGTCAGAAGGCCGCAACCTGCACGGGTGCAGGAGACACCCGCCGGCTCCGCGGACCTCTCTGCCCTATACAGGAGGACCCCAGCTGATGAAGGGGGGCCCCCAAGATCACCAGGGAGCAGCAGAGTATTGTTTTATCGTGTGGTTTATCTTTTGATGTAATGCTTAAATCTTCTGTATTATGTGCATTGTGTGAGTTCTAGTTGGCGCCGCGGATGGCTGCCTCGGTGCTGCTCTGCCAAGCAGCCTTAGTTTTTAGTCTTAAATGTATAATATGTCTACTGTACAGTTGCATATGTGCAGTATGAACTCATATGTGTAATGTTTGTAATGTATGCTACTTTTTTTTTTTTTTTGTCCTCCATGTTGCTTCTTGGCAATGCATTGTACCACAAAGAATTCCTAGTGTACGTGAGTACACCTGGCCAATAAAGCTGATTCTGATTCTGATTCTGATAAAGAGAGCCTGCTGCCGGCCTGGTCTGACACAAGACTCACAAAGTTATCTATCAGATGACCGAGGACCAGATCTGGGTAGCGCGGCGAATCCACTCACATATGTACCATTGATTGTAGCCATTATTCTGTTGTATTGTATTGTTTGTATTGTAACCCCCTTTCAGCAATAATACGCTGTGGTGTCGGAACCCAGTGGTTTAACTACAGTCTGGTGTCGTGTCTTCCTTTCCCTGCTAAGGTTTAAAGTGTATTAGTATCGCATTTCATTGCTGTATAAGGTTTAAAGTGTATTCATTGGGTGTGTATGCACTGTGTGTACTTTGTACCGTCAGCACTGCGTTTGTACGCAAAGTCCGTACACGGTACGGGACTCTGTACGGTAACAGCGTAAAAAGTGAGTAGAGTGTGTATTAAGTTTAGCGGCCGCAGCAGCTCCATGGTAAAGTGTATTTAAAGTGTGTGTAAGGTATAGCTTTTCATTCCTGTTAATAAATCCGCATTATCAATATATATATACACACACTGTACCTCCGGCACTCAGGGAGTCCACCGCTTGGACCGACTTGCTCCTTTGCTTTCCCCCAGAGGTATAACCCCACTACAATATGCATGGAATGGTGAGGCGGCACTCAGAGACTTTAAAGCAGCATAAACGTGTATTGGTGCAATACCCGTTTATGCTGCTTTAAAGTCTCTGAGTGCCTCCTCATCATTCCATGCATAATATATATATATATATATATATATATATATATATATATATAAAAATACAGAGTGATTCAAAAGTCGCAGTACACCTTTTTGTTGCAAAAACTGTGCAGGAAATTTATTGGAAAACTGAATACTCCAGTAAGATATGGGTGAGGTAGGCTATCTTTTAGGGTATGTACCAAACATGGGCGCCATCTTGAAATCGTCCATCTTGTATCTAAGTCCGTTTTTTCAAATGGAAAGGGGATCGTGTGACATGTGAAACAACATCAGAATTAGCTGAAATAGCAGTTATGGTTCAAAAGTTACAACATTCTTTTTATTGGAATTACAGGCTGAACTGTTCTCCATAAAGGACAGTCATTTGGGACGTTTTGGGCTCTTCACGAAGGATGCCAAAACCATCGTTGAGGTTGTCTCATCAGTAGCACTTTTTGGATGGCCACTCTGTGACTTGTCAGCCACAGTCCCAGTTACTCGGAATTTGGAAATTAGGCACCTGACAGTGATATGTGAAATTGGAGGTTTTTCTGGGTGCCGGTTGTTAAAATCTGCAGCTATGACACGGAAACTTCGTTCTCCAGACATCAAAATTACCTCAATTCTCTCCTCTTTTGTCACTACCATCTTCAGTTACCTGCAGCAAAAAAAGTGTAACTTTCGAGCCATAACAGGGGTGTCTGGTCCTGGGAACTGCCTATGATAGCTGTCACCAGGGAGGCGGGGAGGGAGAGATTACAGCCTCCCTGTATGGTCAAGGTTGACTTAGCAAATTCAATTGATCATACGGGATCGGTATGGGATCCCGGCAGGCAGAATCCCGGCAGCGACCGCAGTGTCCCTCGCAGGCTCACTGCGCTCACCATGCATCAGGACCGGGTCGCCACACTATTATATTCCCTCTCGGGTGGTGTGGTGGACAAACACCCAAGGATGAATTTCAGGCTTGTGTTGGTATTCCGACTGCCGGCATTTCACCAGGTGTCGGGATTCCGGCGTTGGTATCCTGACCGCCGGGATCCCGACAGCCGGGTTGTTAACCGCATACCGATCATACAAAGCTTAAAATATGTTGAGGGATGCATTCTTTTACATCAATACATTTAAATGGAAAAGCATTATAATTATTTGTACTGACTGTAGCATTTCAAATGAAGGCAGCAGTCATCTGTGTGTTGGTATCTGTGGATATTGAATACTGTGTAATAGTGAACTCTAGTACTGCTTTCAGATCGCAAGCCCGGGTCCAACCCGGGAATTGGAAATGGGACCTTCCCGGGTGGGACCCGACATTGGCCCCTACACATGGCAATTGCCTGGTCAGGTTGCCATCCGGGGGCGGGTGCGGAGGTGGCATCGGGGGGCGGGTGCATAGGTGGCGCTGCAAGATGACATAATCTAAGCGCCACCTCTCCCTATGCAGTGAACGGGTACTGGGTTGCATTGTCCTGGGTAGCCCATTCACACTGCGCCTGACCCAGTAATTACCCGGGAATAACCCTTCTTATAACCCGGGTTGAATTACCGAGTCAGGTGCCCCGAGAATTCGTCTATGGCCCCTTTCACATCACACAGCGACTCGTGTTGACCTGGCAATATACTTGGTTGAAACCGGGTTATTTGTGCGGTGTTAAAGGGGTATACAGTACCTAAGAACTCAACATTTCAGAACAGAAAGAATAACTTTTATATAATATAGTGCGACCCCTGGTGGCGGAAAATGATATGGCCATATAAAACTGTGTGCAAGTTTGGCATTCATAATGTGCATGCATTTGTTATAAAAGCTGACATACCAAGCAATGGAATGGTTTTCCACATTAAATGCAAAACTGCTTCCTTTAGTCTTGGTAATCAAAACGACTAAACCGTAAATAAAGGTTTGCAGGTGCAACTGAATAAGCAAGTAAAATTCTGATGGACTGACCTGCAAGCTACGATGTACAGTATGTCCTGACTGCTGGAATGTTGGGTGGCATAGCCCACTTATCGTGCTCTGTCACTGATGTTCAGAGATCCCAGGCACAGCCAGGAGGACATGGCTGCCCTCCATTGTTCCTTGGACATGCTCAAGTCCAGATCACTATTTTTGAATTGTTGGCGCTATGGTAAAGCCATATGTAAAATTGCTATTTGGGATTCCGTAACTAAGTAGATGTTGACGCAGTGCCTGACAGACTTAAGGTTGGTATACACCTGACAGAATAGATTTTTCTTTCTTTTTTTTTGAGAGAGCTGAAATGATCCAGAGAACATAACGACTTCCAGTGTACATACTACTCAATCATATACACACTGCATCTGCAGCCCGATAATGGCTCATTGGGACCAAAGAACAATGCACAGCTGTCTAGATGTCAGGAGCAGATCTGAATGGTTTTGAACGATCATCGGTTTCGGGAGCCGTGCATGCACTGTGCAATAATCAGACCAGGTAGCCGAGAATTGGCTGTTCCGGCCCGATTACTGCACAGTATGTCCCCAGCTTTACACATGGAGGAATGGTTTATTCATACACAAGGACAGAGCCTGTAATGTCAGGACACAAATCCCTGCAGGATCATCTTTTTACTCATCTGAGAGTGTTTGTGAGGCTTCAGCTGTATGTAATGTAGCGGTAGCATGTAATAGAGTTTCATGGAAAGTCAGAGCTATATTGACTAATGCCTCAGGCTGGGTACACATTACACGTTATATCTATTTGTTGTATCAACAAATAATATATTGCAAGGTATGTACACCTGATATGTCTGTGAACGATGTCAGCAGGCATATTGTGTCGGCCTTGCAGTGCAGCAAATACGTGTGTACGGCCAACCCATCGAATGACCAGTTAAGTGGCCACAGGAATCTGTGATAATGACATCACATAAGCTTGTATCGTGAAGATCCAGAGTACTCACATTTTGGAGAGCACACTAATGACTGAATCATTTAAAATGTTACTTTTAATAAATGTTATTAATTAAAAGTGTAAAAAGTGGTAAACTATAATAAATTAGTGATATGTGTATAACAGTGAGACAAAACACTTGCAATTGGTTAGATAATTCCAAACATAATAGCGCAAGTCCAGGTATGCAGTAGTAATAATCAAATTGGTTATAATACAGAATAATGAACCTAATGTAATGAAACAAAATTTAAAGAAACAGACATTTAGTATAAGCATATACTAAAAATATATAAGAAATTAAAAACGAAAAGGGAATATAGTGACTTCTGCTGTCCTTTGTGTGTCACCAGGACAGTGAACAAAGAATGACAGAGTAACGGAACACCCCACAAATAGCAAAAGTAAGGTGGTAAAGTGTGTACAGTGACTTCTGCTTTCCCGTCATTTGCTGGTGCATTGGACGATAGATGAGATGGTCACTCTTGCATTTTGGCCATCTTATAGAGGAGAGTAGGGATAGAAAGGATCCGTATCATAATGGATCCTAACTTCTGCTTTCCACCATTATACGAATTGCATTGGATGGTGAATGAGAGAGTCACAGAAGCATGTATGACAAACAGGAATTGAATACAACAGTTGTGAGATAATATATCCCTGGTATTGTTCTAAAGTGGTAGTCACTGTGAAATAGAAAAACAAGATGCCAAATATCTAACACTATATGATTATGATCTTGATATCTCTTTTGCATGAACTAAGTAATTATCACTCCAGAAGTGTGTGCAAATCTGCAAATATCAAAACATACATTTATACAGTAAATTGTATGCAAACCTGAGTATCACAAATGGGTCTCAAATTGTAGAAGGTGTAGAATATTGATGTATCAAATTTTAAAACACAAGTTTATATAGCAAAATACATTTGGGTGAAATACTTTTTGTTGTTGAAATAAATAAATGATTGCAAAGTAAGAGAAAATGATGCCCAATTAAACTCTTCATGGGAATTCAGATGAATTCTGTTGCTAATAAAGAAAAAAAAGACTAATCACAGGATGGTATTGGAATCCCAGCAGTTGGGATCCTGAAAGTCACAATGCAGATTGGTCCACACCTGCTGGCTAACCCTAACCAACCCCTCACGCAACCTAACCCTACATGTCCCCTACACCAGTATAATACTATTGTTCCCCCGCAGCCTAACCCTTCCCCTAGTGTAGTGGTTCCAAAACTTTTTTGAGCCACTGCGCCCTAGGGTGTCAGAATTTTTTTTCATGGCACCCATAGGCCAATGTTTCTTAATAAGAAATTCAGAAAAAAATGTGAAAGTAAATTGTGTTATTAGGTCATCCTTAGAGTTAGTTATGTGGTGAGGGACAGGATTCACTTATGTATGTTCACATATTTTAGGACTGGAAGCCACCAGCACTGGTTTTGCTTATTACATTTACCATAAATAATTTGAATTGATCCTGGACCACCAACCCAGGGCACCCCAGGGTGCCTGGGCACCCAGTTTGACAACCACAGCCCTAGACTGTAAGCTCTTCTGGGCTTTATAAATGAAACATTATGTGAATGGTAACTTTTCATAAAGGAGGTTGCATACTCATATTATTATTGTCCATTATTATTGTTAGGGTTCTTTTACCACTCAAGGTCTGGTCTATCAACTCTCGTCAGCCATCAGTCAGAATTCTGTACTTAGCAACCGGTTGGAGATGAAAAGACTACACAGAGGATTATGTGTTACCTAGACAGATCAAGCTGACCTGACCAGGGCCCGTCCTAGAGGTTTATTTTATACTTTATGAACAAAGAAACGATATGGCCAATAACTTTAGCCAATAAGAATATACCATGTATATCTTGGAACATGAAAGACATCAAATGTCATATAAGATTATAAATAGCAATTAAAGCATCTTTGTATATGTTTTATTGCCTCTCGCTTATCAGCCTTCCGGGCATATAGACAAGAAATCCTTTCCGATGGTCATATGGTCAGGGTCTCACTGTTCCCAATGTTCATACATATTGGCGATCTGCCTGACTGGCCTTGAATACATCTTGTGTTGTCCGGCCTTGAACAATTCATGCTTTCAATATGATTTCTGAGTACATAGGCCCTCATTCCGAGTTGTTCGCTCGCTAGCCGCTTTTCGCAGCAGTGCACATGCTAAGCCTCCGCCCTCTGGGAGTGAATCTTAGTTTAGCAGAATTGCGAACTGTCATGGCTGTGGTTTTGTGAACCTGGTGTTAGTAAAGTCTGTGCGGGCAACTGGAGGACTATGTGAATATTAGGCTGGTCTGTAGGAATCAGTGAGAAGAAGGAGCAATCCCTGACCGGGGATCGAACCCAGGCCTCGGCAGAGGAAGCCGTATCCTGACCACTGGATCACCAGGGACTTTGATAGCAGGATGATGAATGTATAGGTGAGACTGTACTGGATATAGTGTCACAGGAATAGGTGCTTATGTACTCAAGGTTACTGGCAAGATAGTAAGACGGACTGGTTACTGGTGAGACTGGGATGCAACTGTAATGCGTGCTGGTACCGGATATAACTGGAAACGCAACTGAAAGTAGAACGATGACTGTGGCTATAACTCTAGTACGAGGCTAAAGAACCCTGCGGCTGTGGCGGTAGAATACTGCAGCTGTGGTTTTCAGTTGAGACTGTGGAATACTGCGACTGTGCCTTTAAGATGAAACACTGCAACTGTGCCTTTAAGTGGAGACTGTGGAATACTGTACTGTGCCTTTAAGATGATACTATGGAATACTGTACTGTGCCTTTAAGATGAAACACTGCAACTGTGCCTTTAAGTGGAGACGGTGGAATACTGTACTGTGCCTTTAAGTTGAGACTCGTGGAAATACTGGATATCAATGGCAACACAAATGTAATCCAAATTGGGTAACAAAGAAACAGAGTTTTTACAGGAACTAAAGTACAAAGGTTACCTTTAGGGAGCTCAGCTTCAAAGCTCACACAGAGCTGTGTGTGACATGAGGAACTGGCCCCGTTTCCAACTCCAGACTTCAGACTTATACTTCCTGGTCCTTGGTGAGCAGTGTCAGGTGATTCAGAGAGCCTCAGGCTAGCAGAGGATTGGACAGCTCTGGGTCAGGTGAAACAGTCACTGTCATGTGAGTACTCTAGACTAGGCTGTGAAGTGGAGCGAGGCCTAGCAGACCGAGAGAACACTGAAGCCTGAACTTCTGCAAACACAGGATGCTGGCCTTTTAGGCCTAAACTTCAGATTGCTGAATTCAGACTCACACAGAAGATCACCACAGGTGGAGCTCATTAACTATTACCTTCCAGGCAGAGAACTCAGGAAACTCATGGTATTTGCATGCTGTTTATCTCAGTGAGCAAAAAGGCACAGGATCCAGGACAGATGGCAGGGGTAAGTCACCAAATACGAGAACTACAGTCAGGATCGTGACACGAACTAAGTAAAATATTTTTCTTTGCAGTTTCTGAGTAGCTCGAGACTTACTCTTCCAGTGCGATCAGTTCAGTGCTTGTCGTTCCTGGTTTGACGTCACAAACACACCCAGCGTTCGCCCAGCCACTCCCCCGTTTCTCCAGCCACTCCCGCGTTTTTCCCAGAAACGGCAGCGTTTTTTCACACACTCCCATAAAACGGGCAGTTTCCGCCCAGAAACACCCACTTCCTGTCAATCACACTACGATCAGCAGAACGAAGAAAAAACCTCGTAATGCCGTGAGTAAAATACCAAATTTCTTAGCAAATTTACTTGGCACAGCCGCAGTTCGAACATTGCGCATGCGCAGTTAGCGGAAAATTGCACCGATGCGAAGGAAAATAATGAGCGAACAACTCGGAATGCGGGCCCATAGTTTCTAAATATCTGTGCAGTATTTAAGGATTCATCAATATATTTGATGTGATTAACAGTAAATATCTTAATCAATGCGAAAAAGCTTGAATCAATAATAAGATTTTACTCACCGGTAAATCTATTTCTCGTAGTCCGTAGTGGATGCTGGGTACTCCGTAAGGACCATGGGGAATAGACGGGCTCCGCAGGAGACTGGGCACTCTTTAAAGAAAGATTAGGTACTACATCTGGTGTGCACTGGCTCCTCCCTCTATGCCCCTCCTCCAGACCTCAGTTAGGGAAACTGTGCCCGGAAGAGCTGACATTACTAGGAAAGGATTTGGAATCCAGGGTAAGACTCATACCAGCCACACCAATCACATCGTACAACTCGTGATAACTATACCCAGTTAACAGTATGAACAACAACTGAGCCTCATTAAACAGATGGCTCAGAACAAAAAACCCTATAGTTAAGCAATAACTATATACAAGTATTGCAGAAGTCCGCACTTGGGACGGACTCCCAGCATCCACTACGGACTACGACAAATAGATTTACCGGTGAGTAAAATCTTATTTTCTCTGACGTCCTAGTGGATGCTGGGTACTCCGTAAGGACCATGGGGATTATACCAAAGCTCCCAAACGGGCGGGAGAGTGCGGATGACTCTGCAGCACCGAATGAGCAAACTCAAGGTCCTCCTCAGCCAGGGTATCAAACTTGTAGAATTTTGCAAACGTCTTTGATCCCGACCAGGTAGCAGCTCGGCAAAGTTGTAAAGCCGAGACCCCTCGGGCAGCCGCCCAAGAAGAGCCCACCTTCCTCGTGGAATGGGCTTTGACTGATTTAGGATGCGGCAGTCCAGCCGCAGAATGTGCAAGTTGAATCGTGCTACAGATCCAGCGAGCAATAGTCTGCTTAGAAGCAGGAGCACCCAGCTTGTTGGGTGCATGCAGGATAAACAGCGAGTCAGTTTTTCTGACTCTAGCCGTCCTGGAAACATAGATTTTCAGGGCCCGGACTACATCCAGCAACTTGGAAGCCTCCAAGTCCCGAGTAGCCGCAGGCACCACAATAGGTTGGTTCAAATGAAACGCTGATACCACCTTAGGGAGAAATTGGGGACGAGTCAATTCTGCCCTGTCCATATGGAAGATCAGATAGGGGCTTTTACATGACAAAGCCGCCAATTCTGACACACGCCTAGCCGAAGCCAAGGCCAAAAGCATGACCACTTTCCACGTGAGATATTTCAACTCCACGGTCTGAAGTGGCTCAAACCAATGTGATTTTAGGGAATCCAACACAAAGTTGAGATCCCAAGGTGCCACTGGAGGCACAAAAGGGGGCTGAATATGCAGCACTCCCTTAACAAACGTCTGAACTTCAGGCAGTGAAGCCATTTCTTTTTGAAAGAAAATAGACAGGGCCGAAATCTGGACTTTAATGGATCCCAATTTTAGGCCCATAGTCACTCCTGACTGTAGGAAGTGCAGAAATCGACCCAGCTGAAATTCTTCTGTTGGGGCCTTCATAGCCTCACACCAAGCAACATATTTTCGCCATATGCGGTGATAATGTTTTGCTGTCACATCCTTCCTAGCTTTTATCAGCGTAGGAATGACTTCAACCGGAATGCCCTTTTCCATCAGGATCCGGCGTTCAACCGCCATGCCGTCAAACGCAGCCGCGGTAAGTCTTGGAACAGACAGGGCCCCTGCTGTAGCAGGTCCTGTCGGAGCGGCAGAGGCCAAGGGTCCTCTGAGATCATTTCTTGTAGTTCCGGGTACCAAGTCCTTCTTGGCCAATCCGGAACGATGAGTATAGTTCTTACTCCTCTCTTTCTTATTATCCTCAGTACCTTTGGTATGAGAGGAAGAGGAGGGAACACATAAACCGACTGGTACACCCACGGTGTCACTAGAGCGTCCACAGCTATCGCCTGAGGGTCCCTTGACCTGGCGCAATATCTTTTTAGCTTTTTGTTGAGGCGGGACGCCATCATGTCCACCTGTGGCCTTTCCCAACGATTTACAATCAGCTGGAAGACTTCTGGATGAAGTCCCCACTCTCCCGGGTGGAGGTCGTGCCTGCTGAGGAAGTCTGCTTCCCAGTTGTCCACTCCCGGAATGAACACTGCTGACAGTGCTATCACGTGATTTTCCGCCCATCGGAGAATCCTTGTAGCTTCTGCCATCGCCATCCTGCTTCTTGTGCCGCCCTGTCGGTTTACATGGGCGACCGCCGTGATGTTGTCTGACTGAATCAGCACCGGCTGGTTTTGAAGCAGGGGTTTTGCTTGACTTAGGGCATTGTAAATGGCCCTTAGTTCCAGAATATTTATGTGTAGGGAAGCCTCCTGACTCGACCATTGTCCTTGGAAGTTTCTTCCCTGAGTGACTGCCCCCCAACCTCGGAGGCTTGCATCCGTGGTCACCAGGACCCAGTCCTGTATGCCGAATCTGCGGCCCTCGAGAAGATGAGCACTCTGCAGCCACCACAGCAGAGACACCCTGGCCCTCGGGGACAGGGTGATCAGCCGATGCATCTGAAGATGCGATCCGGACCACTTGTCTAACAGATCCCACTTAAAGATCCTTGCATGGAACCTGCCGAAGGGAATTGCTTCGTAAGAAGCTACCATCTTTCCCAGGACTCGCGTGCAGTGATGCACCGACACCTGTTTTGGTTTCAGGAGGTCTCTGACCAGAGATGACAACTCCTTGGCCTTCTCCTCTGGGAGAAACACCTTCTTCTGTTCTGTGTCCAGAATCATACCCAGGAACAGCAGACGCGTCGTAGGAACCAGCTGCGACTTTGGGATATTCAGAATCCAGCCGTGCTGTTGTAGCACTTCCTGAGATAGTGCTACTCCGACCAACAACTGCTCCATGGACCTCGCCTTTATAAGGAGATCGTCCAAGTACGGGATAATTATAACTCCCTTCTTTCGAAGGAGTATCATCATTTCGGCCATTACTTTGGTAAATACCCTCGGTGCCGTGGACAGACCAAACGGCAACGTCTGGAATTGGTAATGGCAGTCCTGTACCACAAAACGGAGGTACACCTGGTGAGGTGGGTAAATGGGGACATGTAGGTAAGCATCCTTGATGTCCAGTGATACCATATAATCCCCCTCTTCCAGGCTTGCAATAACCGCCCTAAGCGATTCCATTTTGAACTTGAACTTCCTTATATAAGTGTTCAAGGATTTCAAATTTAGAATGGGTCTCACCGAACCGTCTGGTTTCGGTACCACAAACATTGTGGAATAGTAACCCCGTCCCTGTTGAAGGAGGGGAACTTTGATTATCACCTGCTGGAGGTACAGCTTGTGAATTGCCGCCAGTACTACCTCCCTGTCCTGGGGAAAAGCTGGCAAGGCTGATTTGAGGTAACGGCGAGGGGGAGACGTCTCGAACTCCAGCTTGTATCCCTGAGATACCACTTGTAGAACCCAGAGATCCACCTGTGAGCGAACCCACTGGTCGCTGAAGTTCCGGAGACGGGCCCCCACCGCACCTGGCTCCACCTGTGGAGCCCCAGCGTCATGCGGTGGACTTAGTGGAAGCAGGGGAGGATTTTTGTTCCTGGGAACTGGCTGTCTGGTGCAGCTTTTTCCCTCTACCCCTGCCTCTGGGCAGAAAGGACGCGCCTCTAACCCGCTTGCCTTTCTGAGGCCGAAAGGACTGTACTTGATAATACGGTGCTTTCTTAGGCTGTGAGGGAACCTGAGGTAAAAAAGTCGACTTCCCAGCTGTTGCTGTGGATACGAGGTCCGAGAGACCGTCCCCAAACAATTCCTCAGCCTTATAAGGCAAAATTTCCATGTGCCTTTTAGAATCAGCATCACCTGTCCACTGCCGAGTCCATAATACTTTCCTGGTGTTAGGCGCCGGGGTCCGCTCGTCGGTGCGGCCCGGCGCCTAGCAACCAGGGACGCCGTGCGCGTACAGCCGCCGGCTCCCTGGCAACGCTAGACGCCGGGCGCACAGAGCCGCTCTGACCCTAGCAACGGGGACGCCACGTTCGGGCCGCGTTCCCCGTTGCTGGGTCTGTTCTGATTGTATCATGGTGTGCTGGCCGTGCAGCATGCAAGCTGCACGGCATTAATTGTGATGACCCAGTCTGGCTCCTGATTGGGGAGCTCACACTTATAAGCACCCTTTGGACTTCTCACAGACGCCGGTGATAGCTTCCTGTTTGCCTTTGTCAGTTGCAGAGAGTTTCCAGTCCTGCTCTATCCGGTTGTTCCTGTCCTCAGTGGTCCTGTACTCGGATATTTGTCATCTATTCCTGGAGTCTGACCGAGCACCTTTAACATCCTGTGGTGTTCGTGAGTCGCGGCGCAGCCGTGTGTTGCGGCTTGTCCGCTTACTGTTTATTATTTAGTTTATTTGTGTTCTGGAGCTTTTGCGGAGGATTCCGCTCCCACAGATCCACTCTGGTATCCAGCGGTGCTGGATAGGAGTAACGGATCAGTGGATCTTTGGTTGTCCTTTTCCCTGGCGGCTAGTCCGCACATACCTTGGTTTAAGTTAGTTAGCTTGTAACCCCTGGCCTGGTTGCTTAGTCAGAGGGCCCCTTGTTATCACCCTGTCTCGGATTTCCCTTTGTCTCCCATTAAGACCTGAGGGGGCATCGGGGTTGGGCAGACATAATCCGCCCTTCGAACGCGGCTGCCATGGGCTCAAGCAACCATAGTCTCGCAGGGGATTTCCGATAACACGGGCGAGACAACGGAGTTAGGGCGCCAGGGGTTACTAGGCTCTCCTGCTCCCACAACCAGCAAATCTTCCCAGTACTCAGACCTCTGCCATTAGATCTCCTCTGGTCTGGAGTACGGGAATCATAACATTATCACCGGCCAGACAAAAAAAAAAAAAATTAAAATTAACAGGAGTTGATTTTTTTTTACTTATTCAGTTGGGAGATTTTTGTCGGCCTCATGAATCCCACCGGTGTTGGGCCAAATCCTGGCCAGCTTCTAGTTAGTCAGATTCAAGAACTTACTCAGATGGTTCAGGATCTGTCCCTCCGGGTGAGGTCACAGGAAGATCTGTTACGGACTTCCCCGAGGGTCATTCCTGAACCAAAGATGCATCTGCCTGACCGTTTTTCTGGGAATAGAAAACAGTTTTTTAATTTTAAAGAGTCTTGTAAACTTTATTTTCGTTTAAGACCAGTCTCCTCAGGTACGGAGGCTCAGCGGGTTGGAATTATTATTTCTCTGCTTCAGGGGGATCCTCAGACCTGGGCTTTTGGTTTAAAGACAGACGATCCAGCCTTATTGTCTGTAGACGCCTTTTTAAAATCGTTAGGGCTACTGTATGACGACCCTGATAGAGAGGCGTCCGCTGAGAGTCAGTTGCGTGCTCTCAGACAGGGTAGGAATCCCGCAGAGATTTATTGTACGGAGTTTCGCCGTTGGTCGAACGACTGTGGATGGAATGACCCAGCCCTGCGCAGTCAGTTTCGCCTCGGCTTATCTGAATCTATTAAAGACAGTCTCCTTCAGTATCCCGCTCCTGAGACTCTCGATAAACTCATGGAGCTCTCTATTAAGATAGATCGTCGGCTCAGAGAGCGGAGGGCTGAAAAAGGAGCGTCTGTCGGGTCTACTCCTTGTGTTTTTTCCATCCCTGTGGACATGGAGGAGCCTATGCAGATAGGTCTCTCCAAATTGTCTCCTGAAGAAAGAACCAGGAGGCAAAATTCTGGTCTTTGTTTATACTGTGGAGGTAAGGGACATTTTGCCCGTAGTTGTCCGAACAAGTCGGGAAACTTCCCGACCAAGTGAGTTGTGAGGGGGTTCACTTTGGTCTGCAGCTTATCTCCTCAAATAATTCACTGTTAGTTCCTGCTAAAGTTTCCTTTGGCAGCCTCTGTTCCTCGGTCTCTGCTTTTGTGGACAGTGGAGCTGCAGGGAACTTTATGGATTTAACATGGGCCAAGGCCTTAGGTATTCCTCAGTTAACCTTGGGTAGGTGTGTCACCATGCATGGTTTAGATGGGAGTCCCTTGTCCAATGGGGTTATTTCTCTCTGTACACCTCCTGTTTTACTTTCGGTAGGAGCTTTACATTCTGAAAAGATTGAGTTTTTCCTTACCCATTGTCCAGCAGTTCCTGTGGTTCTGGGTCACCCTTGGCTGGCCTTTCATAATCCCATCATTGATTGGCAGTCGGGGGAGATCTTACAATGGGGTACCATCTGTAATAAAGAATGTATTACGCTTCCTATCCGAGTAGCTGCCGCCGTTCCCGCACCCATTCCTGTGGAATACCAGGATTTTGTTGATGTATTTTCCAAGGGCAATGCGGATATTCTGCCTCCCCATAGGCCTTATGATTGTGCCATTGAGCTAATTCCTGGTGCCACGTTGCCTAAAGGAAGGTTATATGCATTGTCTGGTCCTGAAACTGTGGCCATGAATGAGTATGTGAAAGAAAGCCTTGGGAAAGGATTTATCAGGCCATCCAAATCCCCTTTAAGTGCAGGTTTCTTCTTCGTAGAGAAGAAGGATGGTTCTCTCAGACCCTGCATTGATTTTAGAGCTTTGAATAAAATCTCAGTAAAGAATACTTACCCTCTGCCGCTGATCTCTGTCCTCTTTGATCAGCTACGTTCGGCTGTGATTTTTTCTAAGATTGACCTGAGAGGAGCATATAACCTCATCAGAATCAAGTCAGGGGATGAGTGGAAAACGGCATTCAGTACTCAGTCAGGCCACTATGAGTATCTGGTCATGCCATTTGGCCTGTCTAACGCTCCGGCAGTCTTCCAGGATCTCATTAACGATGTGCTCCGTGAATTTCTTGGAAGGTTCGTTGTAGTCTACTTAGACGATATTTTGATATATTCTGATTCTGTAGAACAACATGTTACCCAGGTGCGTCAAGTTCTAAAAAAATTACGTGAAAATCACCTGTATGCCAAGCTGGAGAAGTGTGAATTTCATGTTACGGAGGTATCCTTTTTAGGGTACATTATTTCCCCTCGGGGATTCTGTATGGAACCAAAGAAGCTCCAAGCCATCCTTAGTTGGGCGCAACCCACCAACTTAAAAGCAATTCAGCGCTTTTTAGGGTTTGCGAACTACTATAGAAGATTTATTCACTCTTTCTCTGACCTAGTTGCTCCCATTGTGGCACTAACTAAGAAGGGAGCAGATCCTACCAATTGGTCACGTGAAGCTGAGTTATCTTTTCAGGCCTTGAAACAAGCCTTTGTCTCAGCCCCTGTCCTCAGACATCCCAACCCAGAATTGCCTTTCATTGTTGAGGTTGATGCCTCGGAGGTTGGAGTTGGGGCTATCCTATCTCAGAAGGATCCGGATTCCCTTGAATTACATCCTTGTGCCTTTATGTCCAGGAAATTCTCATCTGCAGAATCCAACTACGATGTTGGTAACCGGGAATTGCTGGCTATTAAATGGGCTTTCGAGGAGTGGAGACATTGGCTTGAAGGAGCGACTCATACTATTTCAGTTTTGACTGATCACAAAAATCTTCAATACATTGAATCAGCTAAGCGACTGAATGCCCGGCAGGCTCGTTGGGCTTTATTTTTTACTCGTTTCAAATTCATTATCACCTTCAGGCCAGGTTCCAAGAATACTAAGGCAGATGCCCTGTCACGCAGTTTTCTTCCAGTTCAAGACAACAGTCCTGTTACTCCCATACTGCCGTCCTCAACCATTCGGGCAGGCCTCACACAGGATGTATTTACCCAGTTAAAGCTGCTTCAACATCAAGCTCCTGGAAATACTCCTGCTGGTCGTCTTTTTGTCCCTGAGTTTTTGAGAGCAACTGTTTTGACGGAGTTTCATGATAGCAAAGTTGCCGGGCATCCGGGAATCGCTAAGACTTTGGAATTAGTCTCCCGCTCAGTATGGTGGCCTGGTCTTTCCAAAGACATTAAAGAGTTTGTTTTTTCGTGTCAGGTCTGTGCACAGCATAAAGTTCCCCGTTCTTTACCCATCGGTCAACTTATGCCCTTGAATGTTCCTCTTAGGCCATGGTCGCATATCTCCATGGATTTTGTGGTGGACCTCCCTCTGTCAGCCGGATGCCGAGTCATATGGGTGGTAGTGGACCGTTTTAGCAAAATGGCCCATTTCATTGCTCTTCCCCGATTGCCATCTGCCCAGGGATTGGCAGTCTTGTTCCTCCGCCATGTTTTCAGACTCCATGGCTTACCCACTGATATTGTTTCTGATCGGGGTCCACAATTCATTGCACAATTTTGGAAGTCTTTTTGTGCTTCATTAAAGATGAAGTTATCTTTAACGTCCGGCTATCATCCCCAATCCAATGGGCAGACTGAGCGAGTTAATCAATCTCTAAAACAATATTTGCGTTTGTACTCGGCCAAACTCCAAAATGACTGGTCGGAGTTTCTTCCATTGGCGGAGTTTGCTTATAATAATGCCTGTCATTCTTCCACCAATGTGTCTCCATTTTTTGCAGTTTTTGGTTTTCACCCCAGAGCTAATTCATTTTTTCAACATTCCTCTGTCTCCTCACTGGCCCTGACCTCTCATCTTAAACTTATTTGGAGAAAAGTGCACCTGGCTCTCAGAAAAGCGGCATTCCGGGAAAAAAGATTTTCTGACAGGCTCCGGCGGCCGTGCACTTTTAAAGTAGGAGATAAGGTGTGGTTGTCGACTCGCAACATTAAACTTCGACAAACCTCAGCCAGATTGGGTCCTAAATTTATTGGACCATTTCACATTATCAAAAAAGTCAATCCAGTTGCTTTCCGGTTACGTTTACCAAAAACTTTACGGATCGGAAATACCTTCCATTGCTCATTGCTGAAACCATATGTTTCGTCCAGTAGATTTCCTCGTAAAATATCTCAGGGGAGATCACCTATAAATGTACAGGGTCAGCAGGAGTTCTTGGTGGAGAAGGTTCTCGATTCCAAGTTGTCCCGGGGTCGGCTTTATTTTTTGGTACATTGGAGAGGTTATGGGCCAGAGGAAAGGTCTTGGGTCCTGGATGAGGATCTTCATGCCCCGAGGCTCAAAATGGCATTTTTTCGAGAATTTCCTCAGAAACCTGGCTTTAGGGGTTCCTTGACCCCTCCTCAAGGGGGGGGTACTGTTAGGCGCCGGGGTCCGCTCGTCGGTGCGGCCCGGCGCCTAGCAACCAGGGACGCCGTGCGCGTACAGCCGCCGGCTCCCTGGCAACGCTAGACGCCGGGCGCACAGAGCCGCTCTGACCCTAGCAACGGGGACGCCACGTTCGGGCCGCGTTCCCCGTTGCTGGGTCTGTTCTGATTGTATCATGGTGTGCTGGCCGTGCAGCATGCAAGCTGCACGGCATTAATTGTGATGACCCAGTCTGGCTCCTGATTGGGGAGCTCACACTTATAAGCACCCTTTGGACTTCTCACAGACGCCGGTGATAGCTTCCTGTTTGCCTTTGTCAGTTGCAGAGAGTTTCCAGTCCTGCTCTATCCGGTTGTTCCTGTCCTCAGTGGTCCTGTACTCGGATATTTGTCATCTATTCCTGGAGTCTGACCGAGCACCTTTAACATCCTGTGGTGTTCGTGAGTCGCGGCGCAGCCGTGTGTTGCGGCTTGTCCGCTTACTGTTTATTATTTAGTTTATTTGTGTTCTGGAGCTTTTGCGGAGGATTCCGCTCCCACAGATCCACTCTGTTATCCAGCGGTGCTGGATAGGAGTAACGGATCAGTGGATCTTTGGTTGTCCTTTTCCCTGGCGGCTAGTCCGCACATACCTTGGTTTAAGTTAGTTAGCTTGTAACCCCTGGCCTGGTTGCTTAGTCAGAGGGCCCCTTGTTATCACCCTGTCTCGGATTTCCCTTTGTCTCCCATTAAGACCTGAGGGGGCATCGGGGTTGGGCAGACATAATCCGCCCTTCGAACGCGGCTGCCATGGGTTCAAGCAACCATAGTCTCGCAGGGGATTTCCGATAACACGGGCGAGACAACGGAGTTAGGGCGCCAGGGGTTACTAGGCTCTCCTGCTACCACAACCAGCAAATCTTCCCAGTACTCAGACCTCTGCCATTAGATCTCCTCTGGTCTGGAGTACGGGAATCATAACACCTGGCAGAAATGGACATTGCATTAATTCTAGATGCCAGCCGGCAAATGTCCCTCTGTGCATCCCTCATATATAAGACTACGTCTTTAATATGCTCTATGGTTAGCAATATAGTGTCCCTGTCAAGGGAAACTATGTTATCAGACAGGGAATCAGACCACGCTGCTGCAGCACTACACATCCATGCTGAAGCAATAGCAGGTCTCAGTATAGTACCTGAGTGTGTATAAACAGACTTCAGGATAGCCTCCTGCTTTCTATCTGCAGGCTCCTTTAAGGCGGCCGTATCCTGAGAAGGCAGTGCCACCTTTTTTGAAAACTGTGTGAGCGCCTTGTCCACCTTAGGGGATGTCTCCCAGCGTAACCTATCCGTTGGCGGGAAAGGGTACGCCATTAGTAACCGCTTAGAAATCGCTAGTTTCTTATCTGGGGAACCCCACGCTTCTTCACACAATTCATTTAACTCATCAGATGGGGGAAAAGTCACTGGCTGCTTTTTCTCCCCAAACATAATACCCTTTTTTGTGGTAACCGGGTTAATGTCAGAAATGTGCAACACATTTTTCATTGCCGTAATCATGCATCGGATGGCCCTTTAGTGGATTGTACATTTGTCTCATCCTCGGCGACACTGGAGTCAGACTCCGTGTCGACATCTGTGTCTGCCATCTGAGGTAGCGGGCGTTTTTGAGCCCCCGATGGCCTCTGAGATGCCTGGGCAGGCGCGGGCTGAGATGCCGGCTGTCCCAAAGCTGCGTCATCGAACCTTTTATGCAAGGAGTTGACACTGTCGGTTAATACCTTCCACATATCCATCCACTCAGGTGTCGGCCCCGCAGGGGGCGACATCACACTTATCGGCACCTGCTCCGCCTCCACGTAAGCGTCCTCATCAAACATGTCGACACAGCCGTACCGACACACCGCACACACACACAGGGAATGCTCTGACTGAGGACAGGACCCCACAAAGTCCTTTGGGGAGACAGAGAGAGAGTATGCCAGCACACACCAGAGCGCTATATAACAGAGGGATATACACTATACACAAAGTGAATTTTCCCCCAATAGCTGCTTATATCACAATTTGCGCCTAAATTTATATGCCCCCCCCTCTCTTTTTTCCCCTTTCTGTAGTGTATACTGCAGGGGAGAGCCTGGGGAGCGTCCTTCCAGCGGAGCTGTGAAGAGAAAATGGCGCTGGCTGTGCTGAGGAAGATAGCCCCGCCCCTTCAGCGGCGGGCTTCTCCCGCTTTTTTAATGAAAATTATGGCGGGGGATTAGGCACATATACAGTTTAGAACTGTATTATGTGCAGTTTGCCATTAAGGTATACTAATTGCAGCCCAGGGAGCCCCCCCCCCCAGCACCCTGCACCCACCAGTGACCGGAGTGTGTGGTGTGCTATGGGAGCAATGGCGCACAGCTGCAGTGCTGTGCGCTACCTTATTGAAGACCGGAGTCTTCAGCCGCCGATTTTCTCCGGTATCTTCCGTCTTCTGGCTCTGCAAGGGGGACGGCGGCGCGGCTCCGGGAACGGACGATCGAGGTCGGGCCCTGTGTTCGATCCCTCTGGAGCTAATGGTGTCCAGTAGCCTTAGAAGCACAAGCTAGCTGCAAGCAGGTAGGTTTGCTTCTCTCCCCTAAGTCCCACGTAGCAGTGAGTCTGTTGCCAGCAGATCTCACTGAAAATAAAAAACCTAACAAATACTTTCTTTATAGTGAACTCAGGAGAGCCCACTAAGTGCATCCAGCTCTGGCCGGGCACAGATTCTAACTGAGGTCTGGAGGAGGGGCATAGAGGGAGGAGCCAGTGCACACCAGATGTAGTACCTAATCTTTCTTTAAAGAGTGCCCAGTCTCCTGCGGAGCCCGTATATTCCCCATGGTCCTTACGGAGTACCCAGCATCCACTAGGACGTCAGAGAAATATGGTTGCTATACTGCGAAGGCTCTTACACTATCATTATTATCCTTTATATATCGTCAACATATTACACAGCGCTATTACATATTACACATATTACACAGAGGGGGGAATTCAAATGTTTAAAAAGTCGGTTGGGTGTCTGTTTTTTCCTGTCTAATAGATAGGAAAAAACAGACACCCATCTGACTTTTCAAACAACTGAATATCCCCCAGAGTGTCCTTACCAATCCCTGCCCCGTGGGAACCTACAGTCTGAATTCTCTATTACTCTCCCAGAACATAGGTCATGATCCAACCGTGTTGTTGGAGTATTGACAGGGAGAGTGCGATGTTCTGCACCAACTGTTCCCTGGATCTCGCTTTTATCAGGAGATCGTCCAGATAAGGCATTATATTGACTCCTTTTTTAACGAAGGAGGACCATCATCTCCGCCATCACCTTGGTGAATACCCTCGGTGCCGTGGAGAGTCCGAATGGCAACGTCTGAAACTGGTAATGGCAATCCTGTACTGCGAATCTCAGATAGGTTGGTGAGGAGGATAAATGGGAACATGCAAGTAAGCATCTTTTATGTCTACTGAGTCTGACACCATGAAGTCCCCCTCTTCCAGACTTGATATCACTACCCTCAGGGATTCCATCTTGAACTTGAACCTTTTCAGGTAGAGATTCAGATTTTTCAGGTTTAAAATCGGTCTGACCGAGCCGTCCGGCTTCGGAACTACGAAGAGGCTTGAATAAAAAAACCTTCTCATTACTGTGCCATGGGTACCAGGACAATGACCTGATTGTCGTTGTTACTGCCTCTCTTCCCGGAAGAGAAGCTGGCAAGGTCGATTTGAAAAATCGGCATGGGGGAACGTCTTGAAACTCTAGTTTGTACCCATGGGACACTATTTGTAAGACCCATTGGTCCAGGCCAGATTGAATCCAGATTTGGCTGAAAAGTTTCAGACGCGCTCCCACCCGCAAGGGAGCCCCAGCGTTATGCTGCAGATTTGGCAGAAGCAGGGGTGGACTTCTGCTCCTGCGATCCGGGATACGCTGCGGATTTCTTTCCTTTTCCCCTTCCCCTACCTGCAAAAAAAGGGGAGACCTTTGGCCTTTTTGTATTTGTTGGGCCGAAAGGACTATATGTGAAAGTTTTGTGTCTTTTTCGCCGGTGTAGGAGCATAAGGCAAGAATGTCGACTTACCTGCGGTAGCCGCCGAGACTAACACATCCAGCCCATCACCAAACAAGGCCTCACCTTTATACGGGAGAGCCTCCATATTTTATTTTGGAATCTACATCAGCATTCCACTGACGAATCCACAACGCCCTCCAAGCCGATACTGCCATGGTAGCGGTTCTTGATCCCAAGAAACCAATATATTTCATGGATTCTAGTACGTACGCAGCAGCGTCTTTGATATGACCTAACGTTAGGAGTATCTCGTCTCCATCTATTGTGTCAATGTCTAATGACAAGGTTTCTGACCACTTTTCAATAGCACTACTCACCCACTCACAGACAATGGTAGGCCTGAGTAGTGTCCCATTGGCCACATCAATAAATCACCTCACTCACTTGCGGTCTGTCGGCTCCTTAAGTGAAGCCATTCCAGGCACAGGGAGAAACAACTTTTCTCTTTTATGACAGGGTCCTGTCTAAAATGCGGGGTGACTCCCACCTTTTTTGGAAAAAGGTAAGCTGCCTGAATTCCTTTTGGGAATCTGAAATTTCTTTTCAGGTTAAATCAGACCTGAGGTGGAGGGAAAATTACATTACTTCTTTACTAAAGTAAACCCTCTGCTTGTGGTAAAAGAGGGGGCTTCGTAACTTCTAACACCTCCTTTATAGCTAAAACATGTTTTGAATGCCTTTTTGCTAACTTAGGACCTATTCCCCTGGAATCACTAGTGTCGACACAGGAATCAGAGTCCGTGTCGATATCAGTTTGTACTACTTGTGCAAATTTGTATGTGACTCAGAAAGGTCCCTGTGGATGAAAGGCAGAACTACTAAAAATCACATATTCAACAGATTATTTTCATTTTCTGTATGAGATTCAGTCCAACCTCTTACTGATATGATTCACACTATCATGTAACCTTTCACCCAGTCAGGCTCTTGGTGTCATATTACACCTCTGTGTCCCTAACATGTCTCCACAGAGTTCCCTGCCACAGACAAGTCACACATGTGCAGAACCACACCACAGACACTCCAGGATTTATAGGGGACAGACCCACAGTAAAATCTGTCAGAGGGACACAGATGGGATTTGCCAGTTCACAACCCAGCACCAGTAACACAATGTCTGTGAACACAAAATGCCCACTGACATTCAGCGCTTTTATAATGTTAATCACACAATTATATAGCACCAAATTCACTGTGTCCCCCCCCTGTCAGTAGCCTGAGGAGAGAAAATGGCGCTGAGCAGTGTGCTTGCTGACTGAGGAGGAAGCTCCACTCTTCAATGGTGTGTTTCTCCTCAGCTTTTATGAGGTAATTTTTTATACTGGCGGGGGTAGGACTGTGCCTCAGCAACTTGTGCCCCTTATTTATGCCAGTTTCCATAGGTTTCATGCTGCCCAGGGCGCCTTCCCCCCCCCCCCCCCCCCCGCGCCCTGCACCCTGCAGTGCCTGTGTATGTGTGGGCAACATTGCGCGCTGTGCTCCCGCCAGCCGTGCGGTACCTTTAGCCGTCACTTTCTTGATTGAAGATCTGTCTTCTAACACTCACCTGTCTTCTGGCTCTGTGAGGGGGGTGACGGCGTACTGTGGGAGTGAGCATCTAGGGACGGCTAGCGTTCAGTTCCCTTCAGGAGCTAATGGTGTCCTGTCAGCCAGAAGCAGAGCCATGAAACTCTTTAGGAAGTTGGTTCCTACTTCTGCCCCCTCAGTCCCACGAAGCAGGGAGTCTGATGCCAGCAGATCTCCCTGAAAATAAAAAACCTAACATAAGTTTTTTCAGAGAAACTCAGTAGAGCTCCTCAGAGTGCATCCAGTCGACCTGGGCACATTTCTACAACTGAGGTCTGGAGGAGGGGCATAGAGGGAGGAGCCAGTTCACACCCAATGAAAAGTCTTTAGAGTGCCCATGTCTCCTGCGAATTCCATCTACCCCATGGTCATGAAGTGGACCCCAGCATCCTCTAGGAGGTATGAGAAATGTATTTTGCACCATGTTAGTTATCAAACACATTTTAAGATTTGGGGAGATTTAATGAGTGATCTTCTTGTTATCACTCGTTACGATTGATAAATGGTGCTCGAGCTAATCAGCTCTTGTCATATTTCAAATACATGACAGTTAGAGCTGATTGGCTGGACCACCATTTATCATTCATAATGAGTGCTAAGAATATCACTCGTTATTAAATCTGCCCCTTGGTATTCTATCTTCATCCTGTTTTCTCACTATAGACAAAATAATAAGATTTTACTTACCGGTAAATCTATTTCTCGTAGTCCGTGGTGGATGCTGGGGACTCCGTAAGGACCATGGGGAATAGACGGGCTCCGCAGGAGACAGGGCACTGTAAGAAAGAATTTGGATACTGGGGTGCTCTGGCTCCTCCCTCTATGCCCCTCCTCCAGACCTCAGTTAGAGAAACTGTGCCCGGAAGAGCTGACAGTACAAGGAAAGGATTTTGGAATCCAGGGCAAGACTCATACCAGTCACACCAATCACACCGTATAACTTGTGATAAACTTACCCAGTTAACAGTATGAACAACAACGGAGCATCAGATCAAACGTGACGCAACCATAACATAACCCTTATTTAAGCAATAACTATATACAAGTATTGCAGAAGAAGTCCGCACTTGGGACGGGCGCCCAGCATCCACTACGGACTACGAGAAATAGATTTACCGGTAAGTAAAATCTTATTTTCTCTAACGTCCTAGTGGATGCTGGGGACTCCGTAAGGACCATGGGGATTATACCAAAGCTCCCAAACGGGCGGGAGAGTGCGGATGACTCTGCAGCACCGAATGAGCAAACACAAGGTCCTCCTCAGCCAGGGTATCAAACTTGTAGAACTTTGCAAAAGTGTTTTAACCTGACCAAGTAGCCGCTCGGCAAAGCTGTAATGCCGAGACCCCTCGGGCAGCCGCCCAAGAAGTGCCCACCTTCCTAGTGGAATAGGCCTTAACTGATTTAGGCAGCGGCAATCCAGCCGCAGAATGAGCCTGCTGAATCGTGTTACAGATCCAGCGAGCAATAGTTTGCTTTGAAGCAGGCACCCCAAGCTTGTTGGAAGCATACAGGATAAACAAAGATTCTGTTTTCCTGACCTTAGCCGTTCTGGCTACATAAACCTTCAAAGCCCCGACTACATCCAGTGACTCGGAATCCTCCAAGTCAGTAGTAGCCACAGGCACCACAAAAGGTTGGTTTATATGAGAGTATGAAACCACTTTCGGCAGAAATTGTGGGCGGGTCCGCAATTCTGCTCTATCCGCATGGAAAACCAGATAAGGGCTTTTATGTGACAAAGCCGCCAATTCTGACACACGCCTAGCCGAAGCCAAGGCTAATAGCATGACCACCTTCCACGTGAGATATTTTACTTCCACAGTTTTGAGTGGTTCAAAACAGTGTGATTTCAGGAAACTCAACACCACGTTAAAATCCCAAGGTGCCACTGGAGGCACAAAAGGGGGCTGAATATGCAGCACTCCCTTTACAAACGTCTGAACTTCAGGCAGAGAAGCCAGTTCTTTTTGAAAGAAAATGGATAAGGCCAAAATCTGAACCTTAATGGAACCCAATTTAAGGCCCAAAGTAACTCCCGACTGTAGGAAGTGAAGGAAAAGGCCCAGCTGGAATTCCTCCGTAGGGGCATTCCTGGCCCCACACCAAGCCACATATTTTCGCCATATACGGTGATAATGTTGAGCCGTCACATCCTTCCTAGCCTCAATCAGCGTAGGACTGACCTCATCCGGAATGCCTTTTTCTGCTAGGATCCGGCGTTCAACCGCCATGCCGTCAAACGCAGCCGCGGTAAGTCTTGGAATAGACAGGGCCCCTGTTGCACAAGTCCTGTCCTAGAGGCAGAGGCCACGGGTCCTCTGTGAGCATTTCTTGCAGATCTTGATACCAAGTCCTTCTTGGCCAATCCGGAACAAAGAGTATTGTTCTCACTCCTCTTTTCCTTATGATTCTCAGCACCTTGGGTATGAGAGGAAGAGGAGGAAATACATAGACCGACGGGAACACCCACAGTGTCACCAGTGCGTCCACAGCTATCGCCTGAGGGTCTCTCGACCTGGTGCAATATCTCTGCAGCTTTTTGTTGAGGCGGGATGCCATCATGTCCACCTGTGGCAGTTCCCACCGACTTGCAATCTGCATGAAGACTTCTTGATGAAGTCCCCACTCTCCCGGGTGGAGGTCGTGCCTGCTGAGGAAGTCTGCTTCCCAGCTGTCCACTCTCGGAATGAACACTGCTGACAGTGCGCTTATGTGATTCTCCGCCCAGTGAAGAATCCTGGTGGCTTCTACCATCGCCACCCTGCTCCTTGTGCCGCCTTGGTGGTTTACATGAGCCACTGCGGTGATATTTTCTGACTGAATCAGAACCGGTTGGTCGCGAAGCAGGGACTCCGCTTGACGTAGGGCGTTGTATATGGCCCTTAGTTCCAGGATGTTGATGTGAAGGCAAGTCTCCTGACTTGACCACAGCCCTTGGAAATTTCTTCCCTGTGTGACTGCCCCCCACCCTCGGAGGCTTGCATCCGTGGTCACCAGGACCCAGTCCTGAATGCCGAATCTGCGACCTTCGAGAAGGTGAGCACTCTGCAGCCACCACAGGAGAGACCCCCTGGGCCTGGGGGATAGGGTGATTAACCGATGCATCTGAAGATGTGATCCGGACCACTTGTCCAGTAAGTCCCATTGGAAGGTCCTCGCATGGAACCTGCCGAAGGGAATGGCCTCGTATGATGCCACCATCCTTCCCAGGACTCGAGTGCACTGACACCTGTTATGGTTTTAATAGATTCCTGACCAGTGTCACAAGCTCCTGAGCTCTCTCTATTGGGAGATAAACCCTTTCCTGGTCTGTGTCTAGGATCATGCCTAGGAGAGGCAGATGAGCTGTAGGAACCAACTGCGACTTTGGAATATATAGAATCCAGCCGTGTTGCCGTAACACTTCCAGAGAAAGTGATACGCTGTTCAGCAACTGCTATCTTGATCTCGCTTTTATGAGGAGATCGTCCAATTACGTGATAATAGTGACACCTTGCTTCCGCAGGAGCACCATCATTTCCGCCATTACCTTGGTGAATATTCTCGGGGCCGTGGAGAGACCAAACGGCAACGTCTGAAATTGGTAATGACAATCCCGTACCGCAATTCTGAGGTACGCCTGATGAGGTGGATAAATGGGGACATGAAGGTATGCATCCTTTATGTCCAGAGTCACCATAAAATCTCCCCCTTTCAGGCTTGCAATGACCGCTCTTAGCGATTCTAGAGATGAGCGGGTTCGGTTTCTCGGAAACCGAACCCCCCCGAACTTCACCCTTTTTACACGGGTCCGAGGCAGGTTCGAACCTTCCCACTTTGCTCGGCTAACCCGAGCGCGCCCGAACGTCATCATCCCGCTGTCAAATTCTCGCGAGATTCGGATTCTATATAAGCAGCCGCGCGTCGCCGCTATTTTCACTCGTGCATTGGAGATGATAGGGAGAGGACGTGGCTGGCGTCCTCTCCGTTTATTGTTGAACTTGATTGCTTTATTGCTTAATTGTGGGGAGGACTGAGGAGCAGCTGTTAGGAGGAGTACAGTGCAGAGTTTTTCTGATAAGTGACCACCAGTTTTTTATCCGTTCTCTGCCTGAAAAAAACGCTCCATACCATATCTGTGCTCAGTGTGCTGCATAATATATCTGTGCTCACACTGCTTAATTGTGGGGACTGGGGAGCAGCTGTATTATATAGCAGGAGTACAGTGCAGAGTTTTGCTGACAGTGACCACCAGTATACGTTGTCTGCCTGAAAAACACTCCATATCTGTGCTCAGTGTGCTGCTTTATTGTGGGGACTGGGGACCACCAGTATAATTAATATTATATAGGAGGAGTACAGTGCAGAGTTTTGCTGACCAGTGACCACCAGTATACTATATGTAGCAGTACGGTAGGCCACTGCTGTACCTACCTCTGTGTCGTCATTCATTAAGTATACTATCCATCTACATTCTATACCTGTGGTGCATTTTAGTTTTGCAGTTTGCTGGCACAGTGACCACCAGTATACTATATATTAGAGATGAGCGGGTTCGGTTTCTCTGAATCCGAACCCGCCAGAACTTCATGTTTTTTTTCACGGGTCCGAGCGACTCGGATCTTCCCGCCTTGCTCGGTTAACCCGAGCGCGCCCGAACGTCATCATGACGCTGTCGGATTCTCGCGAGGCTCGGATTCTATCGCGAGACTCGGATTCTATATAAGGAGCCGCGCGTCGCCGCCATTTTCACACGTGCATTGAGATTGATAGGGAGAGGACGTGGCTGGCGTCCTCTCCGTTTAGACACTTGATTTACTAATTTTGGGGAGCATTAGGAGTACTCAGTAGTGTACAGTGCAGAGTTTTGCTGATAGTGACCAGTGACTGACCACCACTTTTATTTATAATCCGTTCTCTGCCTGAAAAAAGCGATACACAGCACACAGTGACTCAGTCACATACCATATCTGTGTGCACTGCTCAGGCTCAGGCCAGTGTGCTGCATCATCTATTATCTATATATAATATTATATATATCTGTCTGACTGCTCAGCTCACACAGCTTATAATTGTGGGGGAGACTGGGGAGCACTACTGCAGTGCCAGTTATAGGTTATAGCAGGAGCCAGGAGTACATAATATATTATATAGTGAGTGACCACCAGACACACAGTGCAGTTTATTTAATATATCCGTTCTCTGCCTGAAAAAAGCGATACACACAGTGACTCAGTCAGTCACATACCATATCTGTGTGCACTGCTCAGGCTCAGGCCAGTGTGCTGCATCATCTATATATATTATATATCTGTCTGACTGCTCAGCTCACACAGCTTATAATTGTGGGGGAGACTGGGGAGCACTACTGCAGTGCCAGTTATAGGTTATAGCAGGAGCCAGGAGTACATAATATTATATTAAAATTAAACAGTGCACACTTTTGCTGCAGGAGTGCCACTGCCAGTGTGACTAGTGACCAGTGACCTGACCACCAGTATATAATATTAGTAGTATACTATCTCTTTATCAACCAGTCTATATTAGCAGCAGACACAGTACAGTGCGGTAGTTCACGGCTGTGGCTACCTCTGTGTCGGCACTCGGCAGCCCGTCCATAATTGTATATACCACCTAACCGTGGTTTTTTTTTCTTTCTTTATACATACATACTAGTTACGAGTATACTATCTCTTTATCAACCAGTCTATATATTAGCAGCAGACACAGTACAGTGCGGTAGTTCACGGCTGTGGCTACCTCTGTGTCGGCACTCGGCAGCCCGTCCATAATTGTATATACCACCTAACCGTGGTTTTTTTTTCTTTCTTTATACATACATACTAGTTACGAGTATACTATCTCTTTATCAACCAGTCTATATATTAGCAGCAGACACAGTACAGTGCGGTAGTTCACGGCTGTGGCTACCTCTGTGTCGGCACTCGGCAGCCCGTCCATAATTGTATATACCACCTAACCGTGGTTTTTTTTTCTTTCTTTATACATACATACTAGTTACGAGTATACTATCTCTTTATCAACCAGTCTATATATTAGCAGCAGACACAGTACAGTGCGGTAGTTCACGGCTGTGGCTACCTCTGTGTCGGCACTCGGCAGCCCGTCCATAATTGTATATACCAGTGACCTAACCGTGGTTTTTTTTTCTTTCTTTATACATACATACTAGTTACGAGTATACTATCTCTTTATCAACCAGTCTATATATTAGCAGCAGACACAGTACAGTGCGGTAGTTCACGGCTGTGGCTACCTCTGTGTCGGCACTCGGCAGCCCGTCCATAATTGTATATACCACCTAACCGTGGTTTTTTTTTCTTTCTTTATACATACATACTAGTTACGAGTATACTATCTCTTTATCAACCAGTCTATATATTAGCAGCAGACACAGTACAGTGCGGTAGTTCACGGCTGTGGCTACCTCTGTGTCGGCACTCGGCAGCCCGTCCATAATTGTATATACCAGTGACCTAACCGTGGTTTTTTTTTCTTTCTTTATACATACATACTAGTTACGAGTATACTATCTCTTTATCAACCAGTCTATATATTAGCAGCAGACACAGTACAGTGCGGTAGTTCACGGCTGTGGCTACCTCTGTGTCGGCACTCGGCAGCCCGTCCATAATTGTATATACCACCTAACCGTGGTTTTTTTTTCTTTCTTTATACATACATACTAGTTACGAGTATACTATCTCTTTATCAACCAGTCTATATATTAGCAGCAGACACAGTACAGTGCGGTAGTTCACGGCTGTGGCTACCTCTGTGTCGGCACTCGGCAGCCCGTCCATAATTGTATACTAGTATCCAATCCATCCATCTCCATTGTTTACCTGAGGTGCCTTTTAGTTGTGCCTATTAAAATATGGAGAACAAAAATGTTGAGGTTCCAAAATTAGGGAAAGATCAAGATCCACTTCCACCTCGTGCTGAAGCTGCTGCCACTAGTCATGGCCGAGACGATGAAATGCCAGCAACGTCGTCTGCCAAGGCCGATGCCCAATGGCATAGTACAGAGCATGTCAAAACCAAAACACCAAATATCAGTAAAAAAAGGACTCCAAAACCTAAAATAAAATTGTCGGAGGAGAAGCGTAAACTTGCCAATATGCCATTTACCACACGGAGTGGCAAGGAACGGCTGAGGCCCTGGCCTATGTTCATGGCTAGTGGTTCAGCTTCACATGAGGATGGAAGCACTCAGCCTCTCGCTAGAAAACTGAAAAGACTCAAGCTGGCAAAAGCACCGCAAAGAACTGTGCGTTCTTTGAAATCCCAAATCCACAAGGAGAGTCCAATTGTGTCGGTTGCGATGCCTGACCTTCCCAACACTGGACGTGAAGAGCATGCGCCTTCCACCATTTGCACGCCCCCTGCAAGTGCTGGAAGGAGCACCCGCAGTCCAGTTCCTGATAGTCAGATTGAAGATGTCAGTGTTGAAGTACACCAGGATGAGGAGGATATGGGTGTTGCTGGCGCTGGGGAGGAAATTGACCAGGAGGATTCTGATGGTGAGGTGGTTTGTTTAAGTCAGGCACCCGGGGAGACACCTGTTGTCCGTGGGAGGAATATGGCCGTTGACATGCCAGGTGAAAATACCAAAAAAATCAGCTCTTCGGTGTGGAGGTATTTCACCAGAAATGCGGACAACAGGTGTCAAGCCGTGTGTTCCCTTTGTCAAGCTGTAATAAGTAGGGGTAAGGACGTTAACCACCTCGGAACATCCTCCCTTATACGTCACCTGCAGCGCATTCATAATAAGTCAGTGACAAGTTCAAAAACTTTGGGTGACAGCGGAAGCAGTCCACTGACCAGTAAATCCCTTCCTCATGTAACCAAGCTCACGCAAACCACCCCACCAACTCCCTCAGTGTCAATTTCCTCCTTCCCCAGGAATGCCAATAGTCCTGCAGGCCATGTCACTGGCAATTCTGACGATTCCTCTCCTGCCTGGGATTCCTCCGATGCATCCTTGCGTGTAACGCCTACTGCTGCTGGCGCTGCTGTTGTTGCCGCTGGGAGTCGATGGTCATCCCAGAGGGGAAGTCGTAAGCCCACTTGTACTACTTCCAGTAAGCAATTGACTGTTCAACAGTCCTTTGCGAGGAAGATGAAATATCACAGCAGTCATCCTACTGCAAAGCGGATAACTGAGTCCTTGACAACTATGTTGGTGTTAGACGTGCGTCCGGTATCCGCCGTTAGTTCACAGGGAACTAGACAATTTATTGAGGCAGTGTGCCCCCGTTACCAAATACCATCTAGGTTCCACTTCTGTAGGCAGGCGATACCGAGAATGTACACGGACGTCAGAAAAAGACTCACCAGTGTCCTAAAAAATGCAGTTGTACCCAATGTCCACTTAACCACGGACATGTGGACAAGTGGAGCAGGGCAGGGTCAGGACTATATGACTGTGACAGCCCACTGGGTAGATGTATGGACTCCCGCCGCAAGAACAGCAGCGGCGGCACCAGTAGCAGCATCTCGCAAACGCCAACTCTTTCCTAGGCAGGCTACGCTTTGTATCACCGCTTTCCAGAATACGCACACAGCTGAAAACCTCTTACGGCAACTGAGGAAGATCATCGCGGAATGGCTTACCCCAATTGGACTCTCCTGTGGATTTGTGGCATCGGACAACGCCAGCAATATTGTGTGTGCATTAAATATGGGCAAATTCCAGCACGTCCCATGTTTTGCACATACCTTGAATTTGGTGGTGCAGAATTTTTAAAAAAATGACAGGGGCGTGCAAGAGATGCTGTCGGTGGCCAGAAAAATTGCGGGACACTTTCGGCGTACAGGCACCACGTACAGAAGACTGGAGCACCACCAAAAACTACTGAACCTGCCCTGCCATCATCTGAAGCAAGAAGTGGTAACGAGGTGGAATTCAACCCTCTATATGCTTCAGAGGTTGGAGGAGCAGCAAAAGGCCATTCAAGCCTATACAATTGAGCACGATATAGGAGATGGAATGCACCTGTCTCAAGCGCAGTGGAGAATGATTTCAACGTTGTGCAAGGTTCTGATGCCCTTTGAACTTGCCACACGTGAAGTCAGTTCAGACACTGCCAGCCTGAGTCAGGTCATTCCCCTCATCAGGCTTTTGCAGAAGAAGCTGGAGGCATTGAAGAAGGAGCTAAAAGGGAGCGATTCCGCTAGGCATGTGGGACTTGTGGATGCAGCCCTTAATTCGCTTAACAAGGATTCACGGGTGGTCAATCTGTTGAAATCAGAGCACTACATTTTGGCCACCGTGCTCGATCCTAGATTTAAAGCCTACCTTGGATCTCTCTTTCCGGCAGACACAGGTCTGCTGGGGTTGAAAGACCTGCTAGTGACAAAATTGTCAAGTCAAGCGGAACGCGACCTGTCAACATCTCCTCCTTCACATTCTCCCGCAACTGGGGGTGCGAGGAAAAGGCTCAGAATTCCGAGCCCACCCGCTGGCGGTGATGCAGGGCAGTCTGGAGCGACTGCTGATGCTGACATCTGGTCCGGACTGAAGGACCTGACAACGATTACGGACATGTCGTCTACTGTCACTGCATATGATTCTCTCAACATTGATAGAATGGTGGAGGATTATATGAGTGACCGCATCCAAGTAGGCACGTCACACAGTCCGTACTTATACTGGCAGGAAAAAGAGGCAATTTGGAGGCCCTTGCACAAACTGGCTTTATTCTACCTAAGTTGCCCTCCCACAAGTGTGTACTCCGAAAGAGTGTTTAGTGCCGCCGCTCACCTTGTCAGCAATCGGCGTACGAGGTTACATCCAGAAAATGTGGAGAAGATGATGTTCATTAAAATGAATTATAATCAATTCCTCCGCGGAGACATTGACCAGCAGCAATTGCCTCCACAAAGTACACAGGGAGCTGAGATGGTGGATTCCAGTGGGGACGAATTGATAATCTGTGAGGAGGGGGATGTACACGGTGATATATCGGAGGGTGAAGATGAGGTGGACATCTTGCCTCTGTAGAGCCAGTTTGTGCAAGGAGAGATTAATTGCTTCTTTTTTTGGGGGGGTCCAAACCAACCCGTCATATCAGTCACAGTCGTGTGGCAGACCCTGTCACTGAAATGATGGGTTGGTTAAAGTGTGCATGTCCTGTTTTGTTTATACAACATAAGGGTGGGTGGGAGGGCCCAAGGACAATTCCATCTTGCACCTCTTTTTTCTTTTCTTTTTCTTTGCATCATGTGCTGATTGGGGAGGGTTTTTTGGAAGGGACATCCTGCGTGACACTGCAGTGCCACTCCTAGATGGGCCCGGTGTTTGTGTCGGCCACTAGGGTCGCTAATCTTACTCACACAGTCAGCTACCTCATTGCGCCTCTTTTTTTCTTTGCGTCATGTGCTGTTTGGGGAGGGTTTTTTGGAAGGGACATCCTGCGTGACACTGCAGTGCCACTCCTAGATGGGCCCGGTGTTTGTGTCGGCCACTAGGGTCGCTAATCTTACTCACACAGTCAGCTACCTCATTGCGCCTCTTTTTTTCTTTGCGTCATGTGCTGTTTGGGGAGGGTTTTTTGGAAGGGACATCCTGCGTGACACTGCAGTGCAACTCCTAGATGGGCCCGGTGTTTGTGTCGGCCACTAGGGTCGCTAATCTTACTCACACAGCTACCTCCTTGCGCCTCTTTTTTTCTTTGCGTCATGTGCTGTTTGGGGAGGGTTTTTTGGAAGGGCCATCCTGCGTGACACTGCAGTGCCACTCCTAGATGGGCCCGGTGTTTGTGTCGGCCACTAGGGTCGCTAATCTTACTCACACAGCTACCTCATTGCGCCTCTTTTTTTCTTTGCGTCATGTGCTGTTTGGGGAGGGTTTTTTGGAAGGGACATCCTGCGTGACACTGCAGTGCCACTCCTAGATGGGCCCGGTGTTTGTGTCGGCCACTAGGGTCGCTTATCTTACTCACACAGCGACCTCGGTGCAAATTTTAGGACTAAAAATAATATTGTGAGGTGTGAGGTATTCAGAATAGACTGAAAATGAGTGTAAATTATGGTTTTTGAGGTTAATAATACTTTGGGATCAAAATGACCCCCAAATTCTATGATTTAAGCTGTTTTTTAGTGTTTTTGGAAAAAAACACCCGAATCCAAAACACACCCGAATCCGACAAAAAAAATTCGGTGAGGTTTTGCCAAAACGCGTTCGAACCCAAAACACGGCCGCGGAACCGAACCCAAAACCAAAACACAAAACCCGAAAAATTTCAGGCGCTCATCTCTACTATATATAGCAGTATGGTAGGCCACTGCTGTACCTACCTCTGTGTCATCATTCATTAAGTATACTATCCATCTACATTCTATATCTGTGGTGCATTTTAGTTTTGCAGTTTGCTGACACAGTGACCACCAGTATACTATATATAGCAGTACGGTAGGCCACTGCTGTACCTACCTCTGTGTCGTCATTCATTAAGTATACTATCCATCTACATTCTATACCTGTGGTGCATTTTAGTTTTGCAGTTTGCTGACACAGTGACCACCTGTATACTATATATAGCAGTACGGTAGGCCACTGCTGTACCTACCTCTGTGTCGTCATTCATTAAGTATACTATCCATCTACATTCTATACCTGTGGTGCATTTTAGTTTTGCAGTTTGCTGACACAGTGACCACCAGTATACTATATATAGCAGTACGGTAGGCCACTGCTGTACCTACCTCTGTGTCGTCATTCATTAAGTATACTATCCATCTACATTCTATACCTGTGGTGCATTTTAGTTTTGCAGTTTGCTGACACAGTGACCACCTGTATACTATATATAGCAGTACGGTAGGCCACTGCTGTACCTACCTCTGTGTCGTCATTCATTAAGTATACTATCCATCTACATTCTATACCTGTTGTGCATTTTAGTTTTGCAGTTTGCTGACACAGTGACCACCAGTATACTATATATAGCAGTACGGTAGATCACTGCTGTACCTACCTCTGTGTCGTCATTCATTAAGTATACTATCCATCTACATTCTATACCTGTGGTGCATTTTAGTTTTGCAGTTTGCTGACACAGTGACCATCAGTATACTATATATAGCAGTACGGTAGGCCACTGCTGTACCTACCTCTGTGTCGTCATTCATTAAGTATACTATCCATCTACATTCTATACCTGTGGTGCATTTTAGTTTTGCAGTTTGCTGACACAGTGACCACCAGTATACTATATATAGCAGTACGGTAGGCCACTGCTGTACCTACCTCTGTGTCGTCATTCATTAAGTATACTATCCATCTACATTCTATACCTGTGGTGCATTTTAGTTTTGCAGTTTGCTGACACAGTGACCACCAGTATACTATATATAGCAGTACGGTAGGCCACTGCTGTACCTACCTCTGTGTCGTCATTCATTAAGTATACTATCCATCTACATTCTATACCTGTGGTGCATTTTAGTTTTGCAGTTTGCTGACACAGTGACCACCAGTATACTATATATAGCAGTACGGAAGGCCACTGCTGTACCTACCTCTGTGTCGCCATCCATTAAGTATACTATCCATCTACATTCTATACCTGTGGTGCATTTTAGTTTTGCAGTTTGCTGACACAGTGACCACCAGTATACTATATATAGCAGTACGGTAGGCCACTGCTGTACCTACCTCTGTGTCGTCATCCATTAAGTATACTATCCATCTACATTCTATACCTGTGGTGCATTTTAGTTTTGCAGTTTGCTGACACAGTGACCACCAGTATACTATATATAGCAGTACGGTAGGCCACTGCTGTACCTACCTCTGTGTCGTCATTCATTAAGTATACTATCCATCTACATTCTATACCTGTGGTGCATTTTAGTTTTGCAGTTTGCTGACACAGTGACCACCAGTATACTATATATAGCAGTACGGTAGGCCACTGCTGTACCTACCTCTGTGTCGTCATTCATTAAGTATACTATGCATCTACATTCTATACCTGTGGTGCATTTTAGTTTTGCAGTTTGCGGACACAGTGACCACCAGTATACTATATATAGCATTACAGTAGGCCACTGCTGTACCTACCTCTGTGTCGTCATCCATTAAGTTTACTATCCATCTACATTCTATACCTGTGGTGCATTTTAGTTTTGCAGTTTGCTGACACAGTGACCACCAGTATACTATATATAGCAGTACGGTAGGCCACTGCTGTATCTACCTCTGTGTCGTCATCCATTAAGTATACTATCCATCTACATTCTATACCTGTGGTGCATTTTAGTTTTGCAGTTTGCTGACACAGTGACCACCAGTATACTATATATAGCAGTATGGTAGGCCACTGCTGTACCTACCTCTGTGTCGTCATTCATTAAGTATACTATCCATCTACATTCTATATCTGTGGTGCATTTTAGTTTTGCAGTTTGCTGACACAGTGACCACCAGTATACTATATATAGCAGTACGGTAGGCCACTGCTGTACCTACCTCTGTGTCGTCATTCATTAAGAATACTATCCATCTACATTCTATACCTGTGGTGCATTTTAGTTTTGCAGTTTGCTGACACAGTGACCACCTGTATACTATATATAGCAGTACGGTAGGCCACTGCTGTACCTACCTCTGTGTCGTCATTCATTAAGTATACTATCCATCTACATTCTATACCTGTGGTGCATTTTAGTTTTGCAGTTTGCTGACACAGTGACCACCAGTATACTATATATAGCAGTACGGTAGGCCACTGCTGTACCTACCTCTGTGTCGTCATTCATTAAGTATACTATCCATCTACATTCTATACCTGTGGTGCATTTTAGTTTTGCAGTTTGCTGACACAGTGACCACCTGTATACTATATATAGCAGTACGGTAGGCCACTGCTGTACCTACCTCTGTGTCGTCATTCATTAAGTATACTATCCATCTACATTCTATACCTGTGGTGCATTTTAGTTTTGCAGTTTGCTGACACAGTGACCACCAGTATACTATATATAGCAGTACGGTAGGCCACTGCTGTACCTACCTCTGTGTCGTCATCCATTAAGTATACTATCCATCTACATTCTATACCTGTGGTGCATTTTAGTTTTGCAGTTTGCTGACACAGTGACCACCTGTATACTATATATAGCAGTACGGTAGGCCACTGCTGTACCTACCTCTGTGTCGTCATCCATTAAGTATACTATCCATCTACATTCTATACCTGTGGTGCATTTTAGTTTTGCAGTTTGCTGACACAGTGACCCCCAGTATACTATATATAGCAGTACGGTAGGCCACTGCTGTACCTACCTCTGTGTCGTCATTCATTAAGTATACTATCCATCTACATTCTATACCTGTGGTGCATTTTAGTTTTGCAGTTTGCTGACACAGTGACCACCTGTATACTATATATAGCAGTACGGTAGGCCACTGCTGTAGCTACCTCTGTGTCGTCATTCATTAAGTATACTATCCATCTACATTCTATACCTGTGGTGCATTTTAGTTTTGCAGTTTGCTGACACAGTGACCACCAGTATACTATATATAGCAGTACGGTAGGCCACTGCTGTACCTACCTCTGTGTCGTCATCCATTAAGTATACTATCCATCTACATTCTATACCTGTGGTGCATTTTAGTTTTGCAGTTTGCTGACACAGTGACCACCTGTATACTATATATAGCAGTACGGTAGGCCACTGCTGTACCTACCTCTGTGTCGTCATTCATTAAGTATACTATCCATCTACATTCTATACCTGTGGTGCATTTTAGTTTTGCAGTTTGCTGACACAGTGACCACCTGTATACTATATATAGCAGTACGGTAGGCCACTGCTGTACCTACCTCTGTGTCGTCATTCATTAAGTATACTATCCATCTACATTCTATACCTGTGGTGCATTTTAGTTTTGCAGTTTGCTGACACAGTGACCACCAGTATACTATATATAGCAGTACGGTAGGCCACTGCTGTACCTACCTCTGTGTCGTCATTCATTAAGTATACTATCCATCTACATTCTATACCTGTGGTGCATTTTAGTTTTGCAGTTTGCTGACACAGTGACCACCAGTATACTATATATAGCAGTACGGTAGGCCACTGCTGTACCTACCTCTGTGTTGTCATTCATTAAGTATACTATCCATCTACATTCTATACCTGTGGTGCATTTTAGTTTTGCAGTTTGCTGACACAGTGACCACCAGTATACTATATATATCAGTACGGTAGGCCACTGCTGTACCTACCTCTGTGTCGTCATTCATTAAGTATACTATCCATCTACATTCTATACCTGTGGTGCATTTTAGTTTTGCAGTTTGCTGACACAGTGACCACCAGTATACTATATATAGCAGTACGGTAGGCCACTGCTGTACCTACCTCTGTGTCGTCATTCATTAAGTATACTATCCATCTACATTCTATACCTGTGGTGCATTTTAGTTTTGCAGTTTGCTGACACAGTGACCACCAGTATACTATATATAGCAGTACGGTAGGCCACTGCTGTACCTACCTCTGTGTCGCCATCCATTAAGTATACTATCCATCTACATTCTATACCTGTGGTGCATTTTAGTTTTGCAGTTTGCTGACACAGTGACCACCAGTATACTATATATAGCAGTACGGTAGGCCACTGCTGTACCTACCTCTGTGTCGTCATCCAT
This sequence comes from Pseudophryne corroboree, assembly GCF_028390025.1. Lineage (NCBI taxonomy): Eukaryota > Metazoa > Chordata > Amphibia > Anura > Myobatrachidae > Pseudophryne > Pseudophryne corroboree. The sequence continues at coordinate 82,855,425 of NC_086451.1, forward strand.
TAAGTATACTATCCATCTACATTCTATACCTGTGGTGCATTTTAGTTTTGCAGTTTGCTGACACAGTGACCACCAGTATACTATATATAGCAGTACGGTAGGCCACTGCTGTACCTACCTCTGTGTCGTCATTCATTAAGTATACTATGCATCTACATTCTATACCTGTGGTGCATTTTAGTTTTGCAGTTTGCGGACACAGTGACCACCAGTATACTATATATAGCATTACGGTAGGCCACTGCTGTACCTACCTCTGTGTCGTCATCCATTAAGTTTACTATCCATCTACATTCTATACCTGTGGTGCATTTTAGTTTTGCAGTTTGCTGACACAGTGACCACCAGTATACTATATATAGCAGTACGGTAGGCCACTGCTGTACCTACCTCTGTGTCGTCATTCATTAAGTATACTATCCATCTACATTCTATACCTGTGGTGCATTTTAGTTTTGCAGTTTGCTGACACAGTGACCACCAGTATACTATATATAGCAGTACGGTAGGCCACTGCTGTACCTACCTCTGTGTCGTCATCCATTAAATATACTATCCATCTACATTCTATACCTGTGGTGCATTTTAGTTTTGCAGTTTGCTGACACAATGACCACCAGTATACTATATATAGCAGTACGGTAGGCCACTGCTGTACCTACCTCTGTGTCGTCATCCATTAAGTATACTATCCATCTACATTCTATACCTGTGGTGCATTTTAGTTTTGCAGTTTGCTGACACAGTGACCACCAGTATACTATATATAGCAGTACGGTAGGCCACTGCTGTACCTACCTCTGTGTCGTCATCCATTAAGTATACTATCCATCTACATTCTATACCTGTGGTGCATTTTAGTTTTGCAGTTTGCTGACACAGTTACCACCAGTATACTATATATAGCAGTACGGTAGGCCACTGCTGTACCTACCTCTGTGTCGTCATTCATTAAGTATACTATCCATCTACATTCTATACCTGTGGTGAATTTTAGTTTTGCAGTTTGCTGACACAGTGACCACCAGTATACTATATATAGCAGTACGGTAGGCCACTGCTGTACCTACCTCTGTGTCGTCATCCATTAAGTATACTATCCATCTACATTCTATATCTGTGGTGCATTTTAGTTTTGCAGTTTGTTGACACAGTGACCACCAGTATACTATATATAGCAGTACGGTAGGCCACTGCTGTACCTACCTCTGTGTCGTCATTCATTAAGTATACTATCCATCTACATTCTATACCTGTGGTGCATTTTAGTTGTGCGCAGTATATATAGTAGTAGGCAATTGCTATTGATACTGGCATATAATTCCACACATTAAAAAATGGAGAACAAAAATGTGAAGGTTAAAATAGGGAAAGATCAAGATCCACTTCCACCTCGTGCTGAAGCTGCTGCCACTAGTCATGGCCGAGACGATGAAATGCCATCAACGTCGTCTGCCAAGGCCGATGCCCAATGACATAGTAGAGAGCATGTAAAATCCAAAAAGCAAAAGTTCAGTAAAATGACCCAAAAATCAAAATTAAAATCGTCTGAGGAGAAGCGTAAACTTGCCAATATGCCATTTACGACACGGAGTGGCAAGGAACGGCTGAGGCCCTGGCCTATGTTCATGGCTAGTGGTTCAGCTTCACATGAGGATGGAAGCACTCATCCTCTCGCTAGAAAAATTAAAAGACTTAAGCTGGCAAAAGCACAGCAAAGAACTGTGCGTTCTTCTAAATCACAAATACCCAAGGAGAGTCCAATTGTGTCGGTTGCGATGCCTGACCTTCCCAACACTGGACGGGAAGAGCTTGCGCCTTCCACCATTTGCACGCCCCCTGCAAGTGCTGGAAGGAGCACCCGCAGTCCAGTTCCTGATAGTAAAATTGAAGATGTCACTGTTGAAGTACACCAGGATGAGGATAAGGGTGTTGCTGGCGCTGGGGAGGAAATTGACAAGGAGGATTCTGATGGTGAGGTCGTTTGTTTAAGTCAGGCACCCGGGGAGACACCTGTTGTCCGTGGGATGAATATGGCCATTGACATGCCTGGTCAAAATACAAAAAAAATCAGCTCTTCGGTGTGGAATTATTTCAACACAAATGCGGACAACAGGTGTCAAGACGTGTGTTGTCTTTGTCAAGCTGTAATAAGTAGGGGTAAGGACGTTAACCACCTCGGAACATCCTCCCTTATACGTCACCTGCAGCGCATTCATCATAAGTCAGTGACAAGTTCAAAAACTTTGGGTGACAGCGGAAGCAGTCCACTGACCACTAAATCCCTTCCTCTTGTAACCAAGCTCCCGCAAACCACACCACCAACTCCCTCAGTGTCAATTTCCTCCTTACCCAGGAAAGCCAATAGTCCTGCAGGCCATGTCACTGTCAAGTCTGACGAGTCCTCTCCTGCCTAGGATTCCTCCGATGCATCCTTGAGTGTAACGCCTACTGCTGCTGGCGCTGCTGTTGCTGCTGGGAGTCGATCGTCATCCCAGAGGGGAAGTCGGAAGACCACTTGTACTACTTCCAGTAAGCAATTGACTGTCCAACAGTCCTTTGCGAGGAAGATGAAATATCACAGCAGTCATCCTGCTGCAAAGCAGATAACTCAGGCCTTGGCAGCCTTGGCGGTGAGAAACATGGTTCCGGTATCCATCGTTAATTCAGAGGCAACTATAGACTTGATTGAGGTACTGTGTCCTCGGTACCAAATACCATCTAGGTTCCATTTCTCTAGGCAGGCGATACCGAAAATGTACACAAACCTCAGAAAAAGAGTCACCAGTGTCCTAAAAAATGCAGTTGTACCCAATGTCCACTTAACCATGGACATGTGGACAAGTGGAGCAGGGCAGACTCAGGACTATATGACTGTGACAGCCCACTGGGTAGATGTATTGCCTCCCGCAGCAAGAACAGCAGCGGCGGCACCAGTAGCAGCATCTCGCAAACGCCAACTCGTTCCTAGGCAGGCTACGCTTTGTATCACCGCTTTCCATAAGAGGCACACAGCTGACAACCTCTTACGGGAACTGAGGAAGATCATCGCAGAATGGCTTACCCCAATTGGACTCTCCTGGGGATTTGTGACATCGGACAACGCCAGCAATATTGTGCGTGCATTACATCTGGGCAAATTCCAGCACGTCCCATGTTTTGCACATACATTGAATTTGGTGGTGCAGAATTATTTAAAAAACGACAGGGGCATGCAAGAGATGCTGTCGGTGGCCCGAAGAATTGCGGGCCACTTTCGGCATTCAGGCACCGCGTACAGAAGACTGGAGCACCACCAAACATTCTTGAACCTGCCCTGCCATCATCTGAAGCAAGAGGTGGTAACGAGGTGGAATTCAACCCTCTATATGCTTCAGAGGATGGAGGAGCAGCAAAAGGCCATTAAAGCCTATACATCTGCCCACGATATAGGCAAAGGAGGGGGAATGCACCTGACTCAAGCGCAGTGGAGAATGATTTCAACGTTGTTCAAGGTTCTGCAACCCTTTGAACTTGCCACACGTGAAGTCAGTTCAGACACTGCCAGCCTGAGTCAGGTCATTCCCCTCATCAGGCTTTTGCAGAAGAAGCTGGAGACATTGAAGGAGGAGCTAAAACAGAGCGATTCCGCTAGGCATGTGGGACTTGTGGATGGAGCCCTTAATTCGCTTAACCAGGATTCACGGGTGGTCAATCTGTTGAAATCAGAGCACTACATTTTGGCCACCGTGCTCGATCCTAGATTTAAAACCTACATTGTATCTCTCTTTCCGGCAGACACAAGTCTGCAGAGGTTCAAAGACCTGTTGGTGAGAAAATTGTCAAGTCAAGCGGAACGTGACCCGTCAACAGCTCCTCCTTTACATTCTCCCGCAACTGGGGGTGCGAGGAAAAGGCTAAGAATTCCGAGCCCACCCGCTGGCGGTGATGCAGGGCAGTCTGGAGCAAGTGCTGACATCTGGTCCGGACTGAAGGACCTGCCAACGATTACTGACATGTCGTCTACTGTCACTGCATATGATTCTCTCACCATTGAAAGAATGGTGGAGGATTATATGAGTGACCGCATCCAAGTAGGCACGTCAGACAGTCCGTACGTATACTGGCAGGAAAAAGAGGCAATTTGGAGGCCCTTGCACAAACTGGCTTTATTCTACCTAAGTTGCCCTCCCTCCAGTGTGTACTCCGAAAGAGTGTTTAGTGCAGCCGCTCACCTTGTCAGCAATCGGCGTACGAGGTTACTTCCAGAAAATGTGGAGAAGATGATGTTCATCAAAATGAATTATAATCAATTCCTCCGTGGAGACATTCACCAGCAGCAATTGCCTCCAGAAAGTACACGGGGACCTGAGATGGTGGATTCCAGTGGGGACGAATTAATAATCTGTAAGGAGGGGGATGTACACAGTGAAAGGGGTGAGGAATCGGAGGATGATGATGAGGTGGACATCTTGCCTCTGTAGAGCCAGTTTGTGCAAGGAGAGATTGATTGCTTCTTTTTTGGTGGGGGCCCAAACCAACCAGTCATTTCAGTCACAGTCATGTGGCAGACCCTGTCGCTGAAATGATGGGTTCGTTAAAGTGTGCATGTCCTGTTTATACAACATAAGGGTGGGTGGGAGGGCCCAAGGACAATTCCATCTTGCACCTCTTTTTTCTTTCATTTTTCTTTGCATCATGTGCTGTTTGGGGACAATTTTTTGGAAGTGCCACCCTGCCTGACACTGCAGTGCCACTCCTAGATGGGCCAGGTGTTTGTGTCGGCCACTTGTGTCGCTTAGCTTAGTCACATAGCGACCTTGGTGCGCCTCTTTTTTTCTTTGCATCATGTGCTGTTTGGGGACAATTTTTTGGAAGTGCCATCCTGCCTGACACTGCAGTGCCACTCCTAGATGGGCCAGGTGTTTGTGTCGGCCACTTGTGTCGCTTAGCTTAGTCACACAGCGACCTTGGTGCGCCTCTTTTTTTCTTTGCATCATGTGCTGTTTGGGGACAATTTTTTGGAAGTGCCATCCTGCCTGACACTGCAGTGCCACTCCTAGATGGGCCAGGTGTTTGTGTCGGCCACTTGTGTCGCTTAGCTTAGCCATCCAGCGACCTTGGTGTGCCTCTTTTTTTCTTTGCATCATGTGCTGTTTGGGGACAATTTTTTGGAAGTGCCATCCTGCCTGACACTGCAGTGCCACTCCTAGATGGGCCAGGTGTTTGTGTCGGCCACTTGTGTCGCTTAGTTTAGCCATCCAGCGACCTCGGTGCAAATTGTAGGACTAAAAATAATATTGTGAGGTGTGAGGTGTTCAGAATAGACTGGAAATGAGTGGAAATTATGGTAATTGAGGTTAATAATACTATGGGATTAAAATGACCCCCAAATTCTATGATTTAAGCTGTTTTTTAGGGTTTTTTTGAAAAAAACACCCGAATCCAAAACACACCCGAATCCGACAAAAATTTTCCGGTGAGGTTTTGGATTCGGACGCGTTTTGGCAAAACCTCACCGGAACCGAATCCAAAACCAAAACACAAAACCCGAAAAATGTCCGGTGCACATCACTAAGCGATTCCATCTTGAACTTGAACCTTTTCAGGTATATGTTCAGGGATTTTAAATTCAATATGGGTCTGACCGAACCGCCTGGTTTCGGGACTACAACATGGTCGAATAATAACCCCATCCTTGTTGAAGGAGGGGAACCTTGACCACCACCTGTTGAAGATACAATTTGTGAATTGCAGTTAACAATGTTTCCCTCTCGTGGGGGGAAGCCGGCAGGGCCGTCGGTGAGGGGGCATCTTCTCATAGTCCAGCTTGTATCCCTGAGACACAATATCTATTGCCCAGGGATCTAACAGGGAGTGAACCCACTTGTGGCTGAACTTACGAAGGCGTGCCCCCACCGGGCCTAGCTCCGCCTGTGGAGCCCCAGCGACATGCGGTGGATTTTGTAGAGGCCGGGGAGGACTTCTGTTCCTGGGAACTAGCTGTGTTGTGCAGCTTCTTTCCTCTGTCCCCGCCTCTGGCAAGAAAGGACGCACCTCGGACTTTCTTGTTTCTTTGTTCGAAAGGCTGCATTTGATAATGTCGTGCTTTCCTAGGCTGTGCAGGAATATAAGGCAAAATATCAGAATTACCAGCTATAGCTGTGGAGACCAGGTCCGAGAAACCTTCTCCACACAATCCTCAGCCTTCCATATGCCTCTTAAGTCGGCATCATCTGTCCATTGCATATTCCACAGGACACGTCAAGCAGAAATCGACATAGCTTTGACTCTAGGACCCAGTATACTCATGTCTCTTTGGGCATGTTTTATATATATATATATATATATATCTCTTAAGACAGCAGATTTAATCACCGTTGTGAATTTTGATAAACGGCTTTATCTGCATTTAAATACAAGTCTGGTGAGTGCCTTCTTTACTAATTGGATATATATATATCTATCTATACATATATATATATATATATATATATATATACATACTAGGGTCTCAATCTCTGCTGATAAGGTACCTGTCCACGCTGCCACAGCGCTATAAACCCATGCCGACACAATCGCCGGTCTGAGTAGTGTACCAGAATGTGCACGCTATCTGCAGGATCCCTGAGAATAGCTGTTACGTCAGGGCTACCTTTTGGGCAAACGTGACACCCTAGGGGAAGATTCCCATCATATCCTGGCCCTAGTGGGGAAAGGATACTGCCTGAGAATTCTTTGTGGGAAACTGCAGTCTCTTGTCTGGAGATTCCCGCTCTTTTTCCTCATGAGAGGAGGGAAATTTACCTCAGCTTTCTTCCCCTTAACCAAGTGTACCCTTGTGTCAGGGACAGATGAGTCATCAGTGATATGCAAATCATCTTTTATTACAATAATCATATATTGAATACTTTTCTGCCATTTTGGCTGTAACTTTGCATTATCGTAGTCGACACTGGAGTCAAACTCTGTGTCGATATCAGTGTCTATTATTTTGGATAGTGAGCATTGAGAGACTCTGAAGGTCTCTGCGACATAGGGACAGACATGGGTAGATTTCCTGTCTGTTCTCTAATCTTTTGTGCAATAAATTCACCTTAGCACTTAATTACACATATCCAAACAGGTGTCGGCGTTGTCGACGGAGACACCCTCTCACACACATATTTGCTCCATCTCCTCCTTAGGGGAGCCTTTTACCTCAGACATGTCGACACACACGTACCGACACACCACACACTCAGGGAATGCTCATCTGAAGACAATTTCCCAACAAGGCCCTTTGGAGAGACAGAGAGAGAGAGTATGCCAGCACACACCCCAGCGCTATTAACCCAGGAATAACACAGTAACTTAATGTTAACCCAGTAGCTGCTGTTTATATTGATTTTTGCGCCTAATTATGTGCCCCCACTCTCTTTTTACCCTCTTCTACCGTGTAACTGCAGGGGAGAGACTGGGGAGCTTCCTCTCAGCGGTGCTGTGGAGAAAAAACATGGCGCTGGTGAGTGCTGAGGAAGAAGCCCCGCCCCCTCAGCGGCGGGCTTCTGTCCCGCGTTTCTGTGTAAAAATATGGCGGGGGCCCATGTATATATACAGTGCCCAACTGTATATATGCCCAGTTTTGCCAAGAGGTCTCTAATTGCTGCCCAGGGCGCCCCCCCCTGCGCCCTGCACCCTACAGTGACCGGAGTATGTGGGTTTAGTGTGGGAGCAATGGCGCACAGCTGCAGTGCTGTGCGCTACCTCATATGAAGACTGGAGTCTTCTGCCGCCAATTTCGAAGTCTTCTTGCTTCTGTCACCGGCTTCTGTCTTCCGGCTCTGCGAGGGGGGCGGCGGCGCGGTTCCGGGATCGGACGACAAAGGGTGCGATCCTGTGTACGATCCCTCTGGAGCTAATGGTGTCCAGTAGCCTAAGAAGCAGGACCTATCTTCAGTGAGTAGGGCTGCTTCTCTCCCCTCAGTCCCACGTAGCAGAGAGTCTGTTGCCAGCAGATCTCTCTGAAAATAAAAAAAACTAACAAAATACTTTCTTTTTAACAAGCTCAGGAGAGCTCACTAAGTAGCACCCAGCTCGTCCGGGCACAGATTCAAACTGAGGTCTGGAGGAGGGTCATAGAGGGAGGAGCCAGAGCACACCAGTATCCAAATTCTTTCTTAAATTGCCCTGTCTCCTGCGTAGCCCGTCTATTCCCCATGGTCCTTACGGAGTCCCCAGCATCCACTAGGACGTTAGAGAAATTTCTTTAAAAATAACCAATATAGGATTTTAATTACCTACCGGTAAATCCTTTTCTCGTAGTTCGTAGGGGATACTGGGAATCCAATTATTACCATGGGGTATAGACGGGTCCAGTTGGAGCCATGGGCACTATAGAAGTTTGATTACATGTGCTCAGGGGCGGATTGGCCCACCAAGACACTATGACAGATTCCGATGGGCCGGTCCCATACCCTCCTCAGCCATGCCGATTCACACTCGGGCTGGGCTGGCTCACACTGTTTCCAGTACTTGCGGTTCATTGGAACGCAATCTGGAAGTTAGGCTAGCGGACACTTCCAGGTGCCGCTAGCCGTCAAAAGTGGTGAAGCTGTTAAACCAATGGGGGACCTGGAGAACATTAACCAGCCCAGCAGCATCCTCTCTCTGGCCCCGGCCAAAGGTCTCTTCAATGAGCCCGGCCTGGGAGCAGCAGCATAGCGATGGTCGGAGCCAGGTTCACTACACCCGCCGCCACCCCAGCTCCCACACTTTCGCTGAACTGGCCAGAGTAGCAACTGAGCACTGAAGGATACCCGGCAGAGAGGTTATTTTCAATTACATTATTTGCATTATCATGATGGTGTAAGGGTTAGGGCGTCTCCACCCCGGTCACAGTGTATGGTTTGGGGACTGGACAGGAGCAGGATGTACCTTGTTCTCAGGATGCCAGCTGATCAGGCTGCACTCACAGCCAGCCCTGGGACAATCTCTAATGCAAAGTCCTTCAGCCCTATAGCTGCCCAATGTCTGCCCATGATGATAGGCCTATTAATGGAATGCAGTGGCTACTTATGTAATGCGGTGGCTACGTATGTAATGTGGTGGCTACGTATGTAATGTGGTGCTATATGTGTAGTGCGGTGATATACGTGTAATGCGGTGCTATAAGTGTAATGTGGTGCTATTCATGTAATAATGTGGTGGCTATGTATGTAATCAGGGGCGGATTGGCCACTGGGACAGATTCCGCTGCTCTGGTACCCTGTGTCTCTACTTCTATGTGCTCCCTCCCTGTGCTATATGTAGTGTGTGCTCCCTCCCTGTGCTATATGTAGTGTGTGCTCCCTCCCTGTACTGTATGTAGTGTGTGCTCCCTCCCTGTGCTGTATGTAGTGTGTGCTCCCTCCCTGTGCTGTATGTAGTGTGTGCTCCCTCCCTGTACTGTGCTCTATGTAGTGTGTGCTCCCTCCCTGTACTGTGCTGTATGCATAGGCGTCGGAATGTGGGGGGGCAAGGGGGCAGCATGCCCCCCCCAACATGTCAGAGGTGCAGGCGTAGGGAGGGGGAGCGCTTACCCCCAGATCACTGCTGAGACTGACTTCAAAATTCAGGCGCCGCAGCGTGCTGCCCTTGCCCCGACCAGCCGGCTCTTCACAGAGGCATTACTGGGAGGAGGCGGGGATGTCCCAGCAGGCTCAACAAGGCCATGCCTCCTCCCCAGTAATGCATCCGAGAGCCGGCCAGGACAGGAGCACACGGGGCAGCACACTGCGGCGTCGGAGAATTGAAGTCAGATTCTCTGCGGTGATCAGGAAGGTAAGCGGCCTCTGCATGGGGTGAGTGGATAATCATTGGGGGGGGTTGGGCGCCAACATTTATTTCAATATACGCCCCCCCCCTCCCCTCCCCTGTCACAACACGTTCTGGCGCCCCTGGCTGTATGCAGTGTGTGCTCCCTCCCTGTACTGTGCTGTATGTAGTGTGTGCTCCCTCCCTGTACTGTGCTGTATGTAGTGTGTGCTCCCTCCCTGTACTGTGCTGTATGCAGTGTGTGCTCCCTTCCTGTACTGTGCTGTATGTAGTGTGTGCTCCCTCCCTGTACTGTGCTGTATATAGTGTGTGCTCCCTCCCTGTACTGTGCTGTATGTAGTGTGTGCTCCCTCCCTGTACTGTGCTGTATGTAGTGTGTGCTCCCTCCCTGTACTGTGCTGTATGTAGTGTGTGCTCCCTTCCTGTACTGTGCTGTATGCAGTGTGTGCTCCCTCCCTGTACTGTGCTGTATATAGTGTGTGCTCCCTCCCTGTACTGTGCTGTATGTAGTGTGTGCTCCCTCCCTGTACTGTGCTGTATGTAGTGTGTGCTCCCTCCCTGTACTGTGCTGTATGTAATGTGTGCTCCCTCCCTGTACTGTGCTGTATGTAGTGTGTGCTCCCCCTCCCTGTACTGTGCTGTATGTAGTGTGTGCTCCCTCCCTGTACTGTGCTGTATGTAGTGTGTGCTCCCTCCCTGTACTGTGCTGTATGTAGTGTGTGCTCCCTCCCTGTACTGTGCTGTATGTAGTGTGTGCTCCCTCCCTGTACTGTGCTGTATGTAGTGTGTGCTCCCTCCCTGTACTGTGCTGTATGTAATGTGTGCTCCCTCCCTGTACTGTGCTGTATGTAGTGTGCTCCCCCTCCCTGTACTGTGCTGTATGTAGTGTGTGCTCCCTCCCTGTACTGTGCTGTATGTAGTGTGTGGCGCCCCCCCCCCCATACTGTGCTGTATGTAGTGTGTGCTCCCTCCCTGTACTGTGCTGTATGTAGTGTGTGCTCCCTCCCTGTACTGTGCTGTATGTAGTGTGTGCTCCCTCCCTGTACTGTGCTGTATGTAATGTGTGCTCCCTCCCTGTACTGTGCTGTATGTAGTGTGTGCTCCCTCCCAGTACTGTGCTGTATGTAGTGTGTGCTCCCCCTACCTGTACTGTGCTGTATGTAATGTGTGCTCCCTCCCTGTACTGTGCTGTATGTAGTGTGTGCTCCCTCCCTGTACTGTGCTATATGTAGTGTGTGCTCCCTCCCTGTACTGTGCTGTATGTAGTGTGTGCTCCCTCCCTGTACTGTGCTGTATGTAGTGTGTGCTCCCCCTCCCTGTACTGTGCTGTATGTAATGTGTGCTCCCTCCCTGTACTGTGCTGTATGTAGTGTGTGCTCCCTCCCTGTACTGTGCTGTATGTAGTGTGTGCTCCCTCCCTGTACTGTGCTGTATGTAGTGTGTGCTCCCTCCCTGTACTGTGCTGTATGTAGTGTGTGCTTCCTCCCTGTACTGTGCTGTATGTAGTGTGTGCTCTCTCCCTGTACTGTGCTGTATGTAGTGTGTGCTCCCTCCCTGTACTGTGCTGTATGTAGTGTGTGCTCCCTCCCTGTACTGTGCTGTATGTAGTGTGTGCTCCCTCCCTGTACTGTGCTGTATGTAGTGTGTGCTCCCTCCCTGTACTGTGCTGTATGTAGTGTGTGCTCTCTCCCTATACTGTGCTGTATGTAGTGTGTGCTCTCTCCCTATACTGTGCTGTATGTAGTGTGTGCTCTCTCCCTATACTGTGCTAGTGTGCTGTATGTAGTGTGTGCTCCCTCCCTGTACTGTGCTGTATGTAGTGTGTGCTCCCTCCCTGTACTGTGCTGTATGTAGTGTGTGCTCCCTCCCTGTACTGTGCTGTATGTAGTGTGTGCTCCCTCCCTGTACTGTGCTGTATGTAGTGTGTGCTCTCTCCCTATACTGTGCTGTATGTAGTGTGTGCTCTCTCCCTATTACTGTGCTGTATGTAGTGTGTGCTCTCTCCCTGTACTGTGCTGTATGTAGTGTGTGCTCTCTCCCTGTACTGTGCTGTATGTAGTGTGTGCTCCCTCCCTGTACTGTGCTGTATGTAGTGTGTGCTCCCTCCCTGTACTGTGCTGTATGTAGTGTGTGTGTGCTCCCTCCCTGTACTATGCTGTGTAGTGTGTACTCCCTCCCTGTACTGTGCTGTATGTAGTGTGTGCTCCCTCCCTGTACTGTGCTGTACGTAGTGTGTGCTCCCTCCCTGTACTGTGCTGTATGTAGTGTGTGCTCTCTCCCTGTACTGTGCTGTATGTAGTGTGTGCTCTCTCCCTGTACTGTGCTGTATGTAGTGTGTGCTCCCTCCCTGTACTGTGCTGTATTTAGTGTGTGCTCCCTCCCTGTACTGTGCTGTATGTAGTGTGTGCTCTCTCCCTGTACTGTGCTGTATGTAGTGTGTGCTCTTTCCCTATACTGTGCTGTATGTAGTGTGTGCTCTCTCCCTATACTGTGCTGTATGTAGTGTGTGCTCTCTCCCTATACTGTGCTGTATGTAGTGTGTGCTCTCTCCCTGTACTGTGCTGTATGTAGTGTGTGCTCCCTCCCTGTACTGTGCTGTATGTAGTGTGTGCTCCCTCCCTGTACTGTATGTAGTGTGTGCTCCCCCTCCCTGTACTGTGCTGTATGTAGTGTGTGCTCCCTCCCTGTACTGTGCTGTATGTAGTGTGTGCTCCCCCTCCCTGTACTGTGCTGTATGTAGTGTGTGCTCCCTCCCTGTACTGTGCTGTATGTAATGTGTGCTCTCTCCCTATACTGTGCTGTATGTAGTGTGTGCTCTCTCCCTATACTGTGCTTTATGTAGTGTGTGCTCTCTCCCTGTACTGTGCTGTATGTAGTGTGTGCTCCCTCCCTGTACTGTGCTGTATGTAGTGTGTGCTCCCTTCCTGTACTGTGCTGTATGTAGTGTGTGCTCCCTCCCTGTACTGTGCTGTATGTAGTGTGTGATCTCTCCCTATACTGTGCTGTATGTAGTGTGTGCTCTCTCCCTGTACTGTGCTGTATGTAGTGTGTGCTCCCTCCTTGTACTGTGCTGTATGTAGTGTGTGCTCCCTCCCTGTGCTGTATGTAGTGTGTTCTCCCTCCCTGTACTGTGCTGTATGTAGTGTGTGCTCTCTCCCTATACTGTACTGTATGTAGTGTGTGCTCCCTCCCTATACTGTGCTGTATGTAGTGTGTGCTCCCCCTCCCTGTACTGTGTTGTATGTAGTGTGTGCTCCCTCCCTATACTGTGCTGTATGTAGTGTGTGCTCCCCCTCCATGTACTGTGCTGTATGTAGTGTGTGCTCCCCCTCCTAGTACTGTGCTGTATGTAGTGTGTGCTCCCTCCCTGTACTGTGCTGTATGTAGTGTGTACTCCCTCCCTGTACTGTGCTGTATGTAGTGTGTGCTCCCTCCCTGTACTGTGTTGTATGTAGTGTGTGCTCCCTCCCTGTACTGTGCTGTATGTAGTGTGTGCTCCCTCCCTGTACTGTGCTGTATGCAGGGCCGACGCTTCCATTAGGCAGCTTTAGGCAGCTGCCTATGGGCGCCAGAACCTGAGGGGGCGGGTCGCTGTCACTGGGGCATGTGGCTGTCTGTGAAAAAAAATTAAGTATGAGGGAAATGTGATGGTCACATTTTCCGTCAGCTCCGTCGGCTCCAGCTCTACTGCAGTACCTGAAGGGAAGTCCCTCAAGCGCCGCCTCTGCCCTGTGAGTTAAGAGCCCCTGTAAGCTGCTCTGGGCTGCTCCACTCACGCTTTCCCGGGTGCCGCTGTCCGTGTTCGCCTGCTGCCGCCCGTCTCTACGTCCCGCTGGTAACATCTCCGGATGGGGTGATCAGCTTGAGCTGCTCTCGGTAAGTGAGAGACAGCGGCTACAGAGGAGACTGCAGGCGGCCTCCTGCTGTTGTTGTTCCATGCGTGGATCACCAATTCCTGCAGCCAGCAATCTGTTCTCCTTGGCCTGGCCCCCACTATACATGTTCATGGGCTGATTGTAGTGATTTGGGGTGTAATATATACATATATATACAGTGATCGCGCTGAGACCAAAAAAAAGTGGGTCCCAGGGACCCCTCACTTTTAAAAATTGGGGTCCTACTTGTCCTTTTCTGGGTCCCATCGGAATGAAGGTTTTAATTAGTCTAATTAATGATTCAAACATAAAAACACAAACTTGATTTGGACACTACAAAAGGGGTGCAAGGGGGAGGATGGGGTGACGATGCTGCTGGGCTGTGTAGCATACAGGACACCCCGCACTTTAGATGTAATTAGACATTTTGGTGACCTTGTGGCAGAAAGAGAATTGGTTCTCCCGCACCGAGACCGAAAACTGCGACAGCGCGCGCCGAAGGCGCGCTGAATTTTTTTAGGGGTGTAGCTTCGTGGGGAAGGGGCGTGGTCACATAATAGTACCAATTCACATTATTCCACACAGTAGTGCCACTTATACACATTGCACCAGGTAGAACCTCCTATACACACTGAGCCAAGGAGAGCACGTTATTCACATTGCACCAGGTAGAGCACGTTATACACATTGCGCCACACATTGCACCAGGTAGAGCACGTTATACGTATTGCGCCAGGTAGAGCACGTTATTCACATTGCGCCAGGCAGAGCACGTTATTCACATTGCGCCAGGTAGAGCACGTTATACGTATTGCGCCAGGTAGAGCACGTTATTCACATTGCGCCAGGCAGAGCACGTTATTCACATTGCGCCAGGCAGAGCACGTTATTCACATTGCGCCAGGCAGAGCACGTTATTCACATTGCGCCAGGCAGAGCACGTTATTCACATTGCGCCAGGCAGAGCACGTTATACACATTGCGCCAGGCAGAGCACGTTATTCACATTGCGCCAGGTAGAGCACTTAACAATTATATGATTAAAAAACAGGACAACATTATTAAATAATACATTTTCTATATGTAATGGCTTTATGGTGCCGCTATAATAGAGCCCCAGACTGGATTTAGACACTACAAAAGTGTTGTGGGGGAGGGAGGGTGACAATGCTGCTGGGCTGTTATCATATCGGAAGTATGCATTCAGGATCCTGGCTGTCGGGATCCCAGCAGCCGTAATACCGATGCCGGAATCCTGACAGCAGCCACAATACCAACGCTGGCATCCAGAGGTGATCAGGATCCTGGCAACGATATAGCGACAGTCAGGATCCTGAAGGGAAGTATGCACTGCCGCCACTGGTTTAGCGTGCGGGTGGGAAGGGGGGGGTTAGGATATGGTGTTGGAGAGGGTTAGGCTGCAGAGGGGGGGGGGGGGTATAAGTGTTAGGCACTAAGGGGGTGGGTTAGGTTTAGGCTGCGGGAAACAGAGGGTTAGGGGTGGGAGGTTAGGGTACCCTCTGCACTCGTCACTCTTGTCGGCTTTGCTGCGATCGGGATGCTGGTGTCGGTATACTAAATGCCAACATCCTGACGACGACTTCGGACACTTGGTACAACCACTGGATTTGAGTCATGCTGCCTGTAATTTATGTGCTGACTGATCAACTTCAGTGACACTCACTGTGCTGGCTGCCTTTACAGTAACCAGCGGCAACCAGCAGTAACCAACAGCAACCAGCAGTAACCAACAAAGGCAGCCAGAACAGTGAGTGTCACTGAAGTTGATCAGTCAGCACATAAATTACAGGCAGCATGACTCGAATCCAGTGGTTGTATCAAGGGTCCTGTATGCTGCACAGCCCAGCAGCACTGTCACCCTCTCGCCTCACTCCCACTCCATACCACAAAAATGTTGCGTTTAACACCTGTTTGCAGGCGCCATGCAGCCCCCATCTCCGCCATCCCACCGATATGAGCAGCCCCCCAGCCGCCACCGCAAGTCCAGCTCACCCCTCTGCACAGCAAGCACAGTCCCCGGTCACCGGCGTTCAACATCCCCGCAGCACAGTGTGTAGCGCGCCGCAGAGCCGTCCTCACTGTCTGTCCGGCTCCGTGAAGCTCCAGCGGGTGATCGGCGGGGGGGGGGGGGGGCGTCCTCACTCTGTCCGGCTCCGTGAAGCTCCAGCGGGTGATCGGCGGGGGGGGGGGGGGCGTCCTCACTCTGTCCGGCTCCGTGAAGCTCCAGCGGGTGATCGGCGGGGGGGGCGTCCTCACTCTGTCCGGCTCCGTGAAGCTCCAGCGGGTGATCGGCGGGGGGGGGGGGCGTCCTCACTCTGTCCGGCTCCGTGAAGCTCCAGCGGGTGATGGGGGGGGGGGGGGGGTGATGTGTGTGCGCGGTGTAGGGGGCGGGGCCTTCTGGGTGCATGCGGATAGAGAGATGCGGCGGCGATTGGATGAGGAGGCGCGGCGGTGATTGGATGGGTAGACAGAGTCTCCTATTGGTGCAGTGATACACAGCGCGTCCTATGGGACCCGCTCATTTTTTAAAACCGGGTACGTCTCTTCCTGTAGCGCGTAAAAACGCGCTATAGCGCGTATTTTGCGATCACTGTATATATACATATCTGTGGGGATATACTGTACACACACATATATATATATATATATATATATATATATGTACAGTATATCCCCACAGCTCGCTCTCTCTCTCTCTCTCTCTCTCTCTCTCTATATATATATATATAACGATCCAGACATAAACGGCACTCAGAGAACTTAAAGAAGTGAAGAATTTATTTCATGTCATTAACGTTTCGGGGCCGCAAGCCCCGTCCTCAGAATGAACACAGCAGAATTCTGTTGTGTTCATTCTGAGGACGGGGCTTGCGGCCCCGAAACGTTAATGACATGAAATAAATTCTTCACTTCTTTAAGTTCTCCGAGTGCCGTTTGCGTCTGGATCGTTATCTAATTGCTCAAACTGGCACCGGAGCAAGCTGTTTATGGGATTTGAGTGCTGGCCTACACTGGAATTATATATATATACATACATACATACACACACACACACAGTGGTCGAAGTGGGGCGGTATACGGTGGTATGGTATGCCGCCACCTCTTCCACTGACCCGGAAATTAAAATGTGCAGCAGGAGGTGAGGGAAGTCGCCATCCTGCTGCACATTGTGCTCCTGTCCCTGCTCGATGGCCAGCGGCTGTGTAGAGTGCTGTTGTAGCTCACAACCGCCCTCCACCCGCCGCCGCCAGGCCGGCTCACGCATGACACTCCACGGCTCAAAGCTGCCCAGCCGCCGCCAGCCCGGCTCCCGCCACCCTGACAGCGCAGCTGCCCAGCTCAGTCTGGAACTGATGTAAGAGAGTGTCAGTGTGGGGACATGTGTGTGTCTGTGGTGTGTGTGTGTGTGTGTAAATCTGGCTGCGTGTGTGTGACTGTGAGTATGTAGATATGTGGCTATGTGTGTATAAGTGATATAATGTGTGTGTGTGTATATGGCTGTGTGTAAATGTGGCTGGGTGTGTATTTTTATATATGTAAGTGTGTGTATGCGTGTATATGTGGTTTTGTGTGTATACCTGAACTGGGCCGAGTGGGGGGGCAATATGATCTTTTTCGTCTCTGGGCGTCCGCCACCAGCCGCTCACCACTGCCAGCCACCAGCCGCTCACCGCCATCAGCCGCTCACCGCCACCAGCCAATAGCCGCCCGCTGCTCACCGCCGCCAGCCGCTCACCTGCAACAAATGGCGGTCAGAGGGACCTAACCCACCAAAGGCCTCCTTATCACTGCCGCTGCCCATGGGTGCCTCCACCGACCACAGTCAGGTAATGTTCCCCTGCTGTCACCCTCTCTTCCTGTCGTTACTGTCCCTACTGTCACTCTCTCCCTGCTATCACTGTCGTCACTCTCTCTCTCCCTGCTGTCACTGTCGTCACTCTCTCTCTCCCTGTCGTCACTCTCTGTCTCCCTGTCCTTGCTGTCACTCTGGCTGTCACTGCTGTCACAATTTCAGCTCATTCAGTGTGCTACAATGTGAATTTCGGCTCATTCAGTGTGCTACAATGTGACTATCGGCTCAGTCAGTGTGCTATAATGTGAATTTCGGATCATACTGTGTGCTATAATGTGAATTTTGGCTCATTCAGTGTGCTATAATGTGAATTTCGGCTCAGTCAGTGTGCTATAATGTGAATTTTGGCTCATTCAGTGTGCTACATTGTGACTATCTGCTCAGTCAGCGTGCTACAATGTGACTGTCGGCTCATTCAGTGTGCTACAATGTGACTGTCGGCTCAGTCAGTGTGCTACAATGTGACTGTCGGCTCAGTCAGTGTGCTACAATGTGACTATCGGCTCAGTCAGTGTGCTACAATGTGACTGTCGGCTCAGTCAGTGTGCTACAATGTGACTATCGGCTCAGTCAGTGTGCTACAATGTGACTATCGGCTCAGTCAGTGTGCTACAATGTGACTATCGGCTCAGTCAGTGTGCTACAATGTGACTGTCGGCTCAGTCAGTGTGCTACAATGTGACTATCGGCTCAGTCAGTGTGCTACAATGTGACTATCGGCTCAGTCAGTGTGCTATAATGTGACTGTCGGCTCAGTCAGTGTGCTACAATGTGACTATCGGCTCAGTCAGTGTGCTACAATGTGACTATCGGCTCAGTCAGTGTGCTACAATGTGACTATCGGCTCAGTCAGTGTGCTATAATGTGAATTTCGGCTCAGTCAGTGTGCTACAATGTGACTATCGGCTCAGTCATACCCCTTTTACACTCGCAGAAAAATCCCGGGATATTGCACGTGAACGCGCATCATCCCGGGATTCTTCTCAGTGTAAATGGGTACAGGGACAATTTCCCGGGACGAGCATCCCGGGATTTCATCCCAGGTCAAAAGCAGGGTTGAACCCGGGACCGTCCCGGGAAGCTGGGTAGTGTGAAAGGGCCCGTCCCGGGATTCACTACCCGGGACTGTTAAAAGGCCTCCGATTGGAGCTTTCATGGGCTCAGAAAAGATGATGTCATCATTCAGAGCCCTGGGGAGCGTCCTTGATGCGTGTGAGGAAGGCAGCATGGCGACCTGGACAGACCAGGAGGTGAGAGAGTTGCTGAGCATTAGGGGAGAGGAGGAAATTATGAGGCAGATCACAGGCACAGTCAAAGATGCAGTCATTTATAAAAACATCTCCAAGTTGCTGCAAGCCAGGGGAATCATCCGCACACAGCAGCAAGTGTTAAACAAAATGAAAACTCTTAAAAAGCATTTCCTTAAGGTGCATGACAACAACAGGAAAAAGAGCTGTGTTGGCCGTATCGACTGGCAGTACTATGACATGTGCGCCAATATCTTTGGAAACACAGCTATATGCAGTCCGGTGAGTCTGTCTTCCAGTTCACAGTACACTGCTACAGAAGGCACTCCAGAAGAGACACAGACAAGCAGTGACGTCTGTCCATCATCACCGTTGTTAATTGACGACACACCTGAGGACAGCGACACATCATCCCAGCCGTCCTGTCACGATCCGGGTATCTGGACGCCATTTCTTACCCATCAGATGCCTCCTAAGGCTGGCTCAGCGCTCCAGGACCGGATTCCATCTGTTATCCTGATGTGTACATTCCTGTATCCTCTCCTGTCACTCTGGGACGCTGTCACAGTAAACGCCATATTACACCTGGCATGGCGTCTCCCGCGGCCTCCGCCGCCGTCCCTGAACTTCTGCATGCAGAGTTTCTGAGTGGCGATTACGTCAGCTGCGGCCTCCGCTGTGTCCGCGTGGTTGGATGTGCATCTGTCAGCCTGGCGCCTCCTGTCTCCGGTGGCCGGCGCCGCCATTACTGTTTTCATTACCACATGGATTACAAACCAAACTTCCCTCCAAGTGTCTGCATGGGCGCAGCCATCTTGGATTCTGTCAGCTGATCATTTCCACCAATCTGTTCTCAGTATTGATAATCTGCATAATTGCCTAGCCAATCCCTTCCTTGCTGCAGGTATAAATACACTGTGCCTGAGCAAGGAAGGCGTCAGTGCTTTGGTTGTCAAACCTAGTTCCTGTTTGTCTCTCTCCTGTGATTGTCTTCCAGGTTCCAGCTCCTGTCTCAAGACTTCCACCATAGAGACCCGCACCAGCATTCCACCTGCGGTGTAGCCTGACTCTCCAATCCATTGTGGATTCATCTGTTTCCAGCTACAACATTACCTGCTTCCAGCTCAGCTTCCAGCAGAGTACAGCTTCCCTTAAAGGGCCGGTGTCCTTTCTACACTTTACCACTCTCCACCGGTATTATTATTTCTCCGCTCTCAAGTTCTACATTTCAGTTCATATTTCATCGCTCCCAAGTTCATTTATTATTTAACTGGTTCCAGCCAGTATCCACTCCGTGCTAACAACAGTCTGGTTCCAGCCAGTATCCACAGCAGCTGTTTTATCTTCAGCAACCCAGCTTTTCCTGGAACACCAGCTGGCACAATCCTGGGTTATCTCCATTGCTACAGTCGGGCCTGGTAAGGATTTTCCATCTAGAAGATCATAAGAACTATCTCACACTACCAGTGCCCTGTGGCTCCTGCCATCCTGTAGTACCCAGGAACTGTATTTATTCTTTGCTGACTTTTACGTTTTCTTTTACTGCTGCTGTGTTGCGGAGTTGTCATAATAAACATCTTTGACTTTTATCCAAGTTGTCGTGGTCACGCCTTCGGGCAGTTATTATTCATGTTACTTACATGTCCAGGGGTCTGATACAACCTCCCAGGTTCCGGTACATCTCAGCCCCTACAACTGAGGCTGCCTCCCGTCAGCTCAGGCCCTCAGTTGTGACAGTAAGCACTGACCTAATGAATCCAGCCGGAGACCAGGATCAAGCGGCCAGGCCGATGCAAGAACTGGCAGCCCGACTAGAACATCAGGAGGCTGCACAGGGCCACATCATCCGCTGTCTCCAGGATCTCTCTACTCGGCTGGATGGGATTCAGACAACTCTCCGTGGATCAGGCGCGTCTGGTGCGTCAACCACAGTGACTCCAGCTATAACCCCACCCACCTTACCCATTTCTGCTCCACGTCTTCATCTTCCAATGCCAGCAAAATTTGACGGATCTCCAAGATTCTGCAGGGGATTTCTCAACCAGTGTGAGATTCAGTTTGAGCTACAACCTGGCAATTTTCCCAGTGACCGTACAAAAATTGCCTACATTATTTCTCTTCTCAGTGGCTCAGCCCTTGATTGGGCATCACCGTTATGGGAGAGGTCCGACACCCTGCTATCTTCCTACACTGCCTTCGTGTCAACATTCAGGCGCATCTTCGACGAGCCAGGCCGGGTAACCTCAGCTTCATCCGAGATTCTCCGTTTACGCCAGGGGTCACGTACTGTAGGACAATATCTGATACAGTTCCAGATCCTGGCATCCGAACTGGCATGGAACGACGAGGCCCTGTATGCTGCATTCTGGCATGGCTTATCTGAGCGTATTAAAGATGAGTTAGCTACCAGAGACTTGCCTTCTAAGTTAGATGAGCTAATCTCACTCTGCACGAAAGTTGATTTACGTTTCAGAGAGAGAGCAACTGAGCGTGGAGGATCATCTGCTCCAAAATCTTCTGCTCCTCCTCCTCGTCAACTGTCACCATCTAAAGATGAGCCCATGCAACTTGGCCGTTCCCGTTTAACTCCTGCTGAGCGCCGAAGACGTCTCTCCGAGTTTCTCTGTCTCTATTGTGCAGCTCCGTCTCACACCATTAATGCCTGTCCCAAACGTCCGGGAAACTCCAAATCCTAGCTCGCCAAGGAGAGGGCCGGCTAGGAGTAATGATCTCCTCTCCATCTCCTCAAGATTGTAATCTCCCAGTCTCGCTTCAAGTTGCTCAACGTTATCGGAACGTCATTGCCCTCCTTGATTCCGGAGCAGCTGGGAACTTTATTACCGAAGCCTATGTTAAACGGTGGTCCCTACCCACCGAGAGACTTCCTTCGTCCATTTCTTTAACTGCCGTGGATGGCAGCAAAATTTTTGATGCAGTTATTTCTTTAAGGACTCTACCAGTTCGTCTGAGAGTGGGAGTTCTTCATTCCGAACTTATTTCTTTTTTAGTGATTCCAAGAGCCACACATCCTGTGGTCCTGGGCCTTCCATGGCTCCGTCTTCACAATCCTACAATTGATTGGACGACTACGCAAATCCTGGCATGGGGTTCCTCCTGTGTTGAGACATGTTTGTTTAAAGTATTGCCTGTCTGTTCTTCCTCCCCCAGGTCGTCTGATGTTCCACCTCCTCCATATCAAGATTTCACGGATGTGTTCAGTAAAGCTTCTGCTGATATCCTTCCTCCTCATAGAGAATGGGACTGTCCGATTGATCTCGTTCCAGGGAAGGTTCCACCTCGAGGCCGAACTTATCCGTTGTCTCTGCCTGAGACGCATTCTATGGAGGAATATATTAAAGAGAACCTAGCAAAGGGGTTCATTCGACCTTCTTCTTCTCCAGCCGGCGCAGGCTTCTTTTTGTAAAAAAGAAAGATGGTGGTCTGCGGCCGTGCATCGACTACAGAGGTTTGAACGACATTACCATCAAGAACCGTTATCCTTTACCCCTGATTACTGAGCTCTTTGACAGAGTTAGCGGAGCTACCATCTTTACAAAGCTGGACTTGCGAGGTGCATACAATCTCATCCGGATCCGTGAGGGTGACGAGTGGAAGACCGCATTTAACACCCGTGACGGACATTATGAGTACCTCGTCATGCCCTTCGGATTGAGCAATGCTCCAGCTGTCTTCCAGCATTTTGTCAATGAGATCTTCAGAGACATTCTATACCGTCATGTCGTGGTCTATCTAGACGATATCCTCATTTTTGCCAACGATTTAGAGGAACATCGTTTTTGGGTTAAAGAGGTTCTGTCCCGTCTCCGTGTCAATCATCTCTATTGCAAATTAGAAAAATGCGTCTTTGAAGTCAAGTCCATTCCGTTTCTAGGGTACATTGTGTCCGGTTCCGGACTAGAGATGGATCCTGAGAAACTACAAGCAATCAAAAATTGGCCGGTACCCTTAACCCTCAAAGGGGTCCAGAGGTTCTTAGGGTTCGCCAACTATTACCGAAAGTTTATACAAGACTTTTCCACCATTGTGGCGCCTATTACTGCTTTCACTAAGAAGGGTGCTAACCCGTCCAAGTGGTCTGAAGAAGCCATGCAAGCATTTCATCTTTTAAAACAAAGGTTCATCTCTGCGCCTGTTCTGAAACAGCCTGACATCGACTCTCCTTTCATCTTAGAGGTGGATGCCTCCTCCGTTGGAGTAGGAGCGGTGTTATCTCAGAGGGCTAAAGATGGCCATTTACACCCTTGCAGTTTCTTCTCCCGGAAGTTCTCCCCAGCTGAGCGCAACTATGCCATTGGCGACCAGGAGTTGCTAGCCATCAAGCTCGCTCTAGAAGAGTGGAGGTATCTGTTGGAGGGAGCTTCTCATTCAATCACCATACTTACAGACCACAAGAACCTTTTATACCTGAAGGGCGCACAATGTCTCAACCCTCGTCAGGCCAGATGGGCACTTTTCTTTTCCAGGTTCGACTTTAAACTCCAGTTCTGTCCGGGCTCTCAGAATCGCAAGGCCGATGCCCTTTCCCGCTCATGGGAGCAAGAAAATGAGTCAGAGTCTTCAGACAAGCATCCTATTATAAATCCGTTGGCATTCTCCACGGTAGGGATGGACTCTACGCCCCCATCAGGGAAAAGTTTTGTGAAGCCGATGCTAAGGAAGAAGCTCATGCATTGGGCCCATGCTTCCCGTTTTGCCGGACATACAGGTATCCAAAAAACCCTGGAGTTTATCTCTAGGTCCTATTGGTGGCCAACTCTGAAAAAGGACGTCTTGGAGTTTATTGCATCTTGCCCAAAGTGTGCCCAACATAAAGTATCCCGCCAGTCGCCTGCGGGGCAACTGGTTCCACTATCCGTTCCCCGTCGACCATGGACCCACTTGTCGATGGATTTCATTACAGACTTACCCATGTGCAACAAGTTCAATACCATCTGGGTGGTAGTTGACCGGTTCACCAAGATGGCACACTTCATTCCTCTCACCGGTCTTCCGTCAGCTTCCAAGTTGGCTCAAGTATTCATACAAGAGATCTTCCGACTCCACGGTCTTCCTGAAGAAATTATCTCAGATCGAGGAGTTCAATTCACAGCCAAATTCTGGCGAAGTTTATGTCAAGTCCTCCAAGTCAAGCTAAAGTTTTCCACGGCTTACCATCCTCAGACCAATGGTCAAACCGAGAGGGTGAATCAGGACTTGGAGGCCTTCCTCCGCATCTATGTGTCCTCCTCTCAAGATGACTGGGTTCAATTACTTCCCTGGGCCGAGTTCTGTCATAACAACCAGTATCATTCTTCATCTGCTTCAACACCATTCTTCACTAACTTTGGATTCCACCCTAAAGTCCCTGAGTTCCAACCGCTTCCAGCAACTTCTGTCCCCGCAGTGGATATCACCTTGCATCAGTTTGCCAATATCTGGAAGAGCGTACGATCAGCTCTGCTCAAGGCATCGTTCAGGTACAAGAAGTTTGCGGATAAGAAGCGTCGAGCAGTTCCTGCTCTCAAGGTGGGTGATCGGGTATGGTTATCCACGAAGAATTTGAGGTTAAGAGTTCCCAGTATGAAGTTTGCACCTCGCTATATCGGTCCTTTCAAGATTGAACAAGTCATCAATCCTGTTGCTTACAGACTCCAGTTACCTCCCTTCTTAAAAATACCCAGGACATTCCATGTTTCCCTGTTGAAACCGCTGATCTTGAATCGGTTTCATTCCTCACTTCCTCCAACTCCGAAAGTCCAAACTCAACGAGGCGTTGAGTATGAAGTGGCCAAGATCCTGGACTCACGTCACCGTTACGGTCAACTACAATATCTTATTGACTGGAAAGGTTATGGTCCTGAGGAACGTTCATGGACCAATGCTTCTGATGTCCATGCTCCTGCCTTGGTCCGGAGATTCCATTCCAAGTTTCCTCAAAAGCCAAAGAAGTGTCCTGGGGCCACTCCTAAAGGGGGGGGTGCTGTCACGATCCGGGTATCTGGACGCCATTTCTTACCCATCAGATGCCTCCTAAGGCTGGCTCAGCGCTCCAGGACCGGATTCCATCTGTTATCCTGATGTGTACATTCCTGTATCCTCTCCTGTCACTCTGGGACGCTGTCACAGTAAACGCCATATTACACCTGGCATGGCGTCTCCCGCGGCCTCCGCCGCCGTCCCTGAACTTCTGCATGCAGAGTGTCTGAGTGGCGATTACGTCAGCTGCGGCCTCCGCTGTGTCCGCGTGGTTGGATGTGCATCTGTCAGCCTGGCGCCTCCTGTCTCCGGTGGCCGGCGCCGCCATTACTGTTTTCATTACCACATGGATTACAAACCAAACTTCCCTCCAAGTGTCTGCATGGGCGCAGCCATCTTGGATTCTGTCAGCTGATCATTTCCACCAATCTGTTCTCAGTATTGATAATCTGCATAATTGCCTAGCCAATCCCTTCCTTGCTGCAGGTATAAATACACTGTGCCTGAGCAAGGAAGGCGTCAGTGCTTTGGTTGTCAAACCTAGTTCCTGTTTGTCTCTCTCCTGTGATTGTCTTCCAGGTTCCAGCTCCTGTCTCAAGACTTCCACCATAGAGACCCGCACCAGCATTCCACCTGCGGTGTAGCCTGACTCTCCAATCCATTGTGGATTCATCTGTTTCCAGCTACAACATTACCTGCTTCCAGCTCAGCTTCCAGCAGAGTACAGCTTCCCTTAAAGGGCCGGTGTCCTTTCTACACTTTACCACTCTCCACCGGTATTATTATTTCTCCGCTCTCAAGTTCTACATTTCAGTTCATATTTCATCGCTCCCAAGTTCATTTATTATTTAACTGGTTCCAGCCAGTATCCACTCCGTGCTAACAACAGTCTGGTTCCAGCCAGTATCCACAGCAGCTGTTTTATCTTTAGCAACCCAGCTTTTCCTGGAACACCAGCTGGCACAATCCTGGGTTATCTCCATTGCTACAGTCGGGCCTGGTAAGGATTTTCCATCTAGAAGATCATAAGAACTATCTCACACTACCAGTGCCCTGTGGCTCCTGCCATCCTGTAGTACCCAGGAACTGTATTTATTCTTTGCTGACTTTTACGTTTTCTTTTACTGCTGCTGTGTTGCGGAGTTGTCATAATAAACATCATTGACTTTTATCCAAGTTGTCGTGGTCACGCCTTCGGGCAGTTATTATTCATGTTACTTACATGTCCAGGGGTCTGATACAACCTCCCAGGTTCTGGTACATCTCAGCCCCTACAACTGAGGCTGCCTCCCGTCAGCTCAGGCCCTCAGTTGTGACACGTCCATAAACACATCCAGAAACGACGACAGCATAACTGCAACCATTGAAGACGTCGTGGATGCTCAGACCAGTGACAGTGGGACTGTACAAAGTGCCGTCACCCCAACTTTACAGAAAAACAGTAAGTACATGTTTAGAAATTAACACTCATAGCACAAATCCACAATTGTTAATCATCCGGTTATGTGCGTAGTATGAGTGGCCAGTGTGGCGGCAGCGTGGCGAGCGCTAATGAGCCCCTTGCAGGATCACTGCGCTCAACACGCTGCTGGCACGGTGGCACACTTTGCATTTTCTGCCCCCACGCAGGGGGGCTTTGCATTTTTAAAAAAAGTTCAATGTTGCAGAGTAGCTAGTGTATAGGTGGATTAATGCCACAAACACATGTTTGCTAACGCTGCTATTTTTATATACGCTCATTTTGTATTTCTTCTCTTCACAGTTTACACCGTACCGCCTAGAAGGAAGAAATTGAACAGAGCGGAGCAAGTGGCTAAAGCCATGTCAAATGTCCTTGTCGACCAACTCCGAGAGATGGACGCTACAATGTCCGCACAGGAGGATGCAAGGCTCGACAGGTTTCTAGAGGCAGAACGCCAAATGCATGATGCATTCCTTTCCCAAGTCATGACAATGCAGGAACGCATGAGTAGAGAGCAGTATGACCGCCACAGGGAATTGCACCAAATGAACATGGCGTTCTATGAGCGTATGACCAATACCTCAAGAGCACCAAACCAACACCACAACTCACAATACCCCCCTGAGCAGGGTTTTTCATCATTTAATCCTGGTCCATACTATGCCCCAAATACTGCACCATCTAGTGCGCCAAGCCCAGAGTTTACTGTATTGCGCAATTTGCCGTGAAACACAGTGAATTGCTTTTTTTGGTTGTTATTTGTTGTTAAATAACCACAGTGTGGTCATTGTTTATGCACAACTGTTTGTGCCTTCTTTCATTTTTTTCTATGTTCTGTTTTGTATAGTGTCTACATTAAAGCACTTTTTATTTATTTTTTACACAGTGATAATATACTGCAGGGACACTGTGGTTTATGGTGTTGTATCTACAAACCTACCAGTGTTTGTTTTTTTTATGCCAATAAAAACTTGTTTGCAAATCTAGGCATAACATTCCCATTTGTGCGTAAAGTAGACCATGTTTACAGTGTTTTCTACATTGTTTATGCATATATACACAGTTGCTGGCAATGTGTTTTTTTGGGAAAAACATAAATAATGAACCCAAAGATCAAAGGTGGAATACAAAATAAAAACATTTTCATTCACCAAACATGTTGTGCTGATTCTTAAACACTATTGTACCAGTGCTGCAAGGTTGGACGTAATAGTGTGGCGTATTTGTTCTGCAGCGGAGTTTGAGGCAGTCCCAAACAAAGCACCTTCCACATGTGGGTTTATAACCTCAGGGTCCTGCACAGTCCACTCAGGAAGGAATAGCTCATTTTGCAGTTCACAGATGTTGTGCAGTATACAGCACGCAGCTACTACATTAGGCATATTCATAAGGTCCACATCATTGCGCTTCATCAAACAACGCCATCTTCCTTTTAACCTGCCAAAGGCGTTCTCAACCACCATCCTTGCTGAACTCAGGGTGTGAGTATAGGTTTGTTGCTCTGGGGTTAACTGGACCTGTTGGGTGTAGCCTTTCATAATCCAGGGGCGTAAAGGGTATGCAGCATCCCCGATGATGTGGACAGGGATCTCCACCCCATTCACAATCTTTGCACACTCTTTGGGGTACAGCCAGCCTCCCTGCTTCTCCTCTACGATGTTGTACAGGTCAGAATTGGCAAGAACTCGGGAGTCATGAGATCGGCCTGGCCAGCCAATAAACACATCTAGGAAACTAAAGAACAGTAAAATTGAAAACAATTAGAATGTAAAACTCACACATGCAACTCATCCCACCACCCCAAAAATAAACACTTACCAATATTTGTGGTCCACAACAGCCTGTAATATGATGGAGTGCCAGCCCTTCCTATTAAAATAGTCAGCATGGTTGTCACGTGGGGCAATAATGGGGATGTGTGTCCCATCAATCGCTCCTCCACACTGCGGATAGCCTCGCTTCACAAATCCAATGATGGTATCCTGTAAGCGCTGTCCTTGTGGTAGAGATATGAAGCGCTTGTATAAGGTAGATACAATTGCTTTAGTCACCTGGTGGACTATGACACAGCAGGTGGAGATTGCAACACCGAACAAGCATGAGACTGAGCGGTACTCTCCTGGGGTAGCATACCACCACAATGCAATAGCTAATCTCCTGCGTGCCTCGATGGGTCTCCTAAGCCTGGTGGTCTGCATGTCAAGTGCTGGGGTAAGTAATTCCAGGATGTAGTTAAAGGTTGCACGAGACACACGGAAGTTAGCCATCCACTCCTCATCCTGGTAAGCTTCCACGGTCCTCATAAAGGCTTCTCCGTGCCGGCGATCTCTGGACCAAAATGAGCGGTTAGGGCCCATACTCACGCTCAGTATGATACTCATCCTGGATGATATGAAGGCTCTCCTCCTGCGCAAATATTGGCGGCGACTAGCAGCCCTATCCAGCATAAATTGCGCCCTCCTCCTCCTCATAAAATATATGTGCAGTATACTGCACAGTGTGATAAGCTGCATCATGCTGTCAGTGGCTGTATGAAACATCTGCAAAGCAGAAAGAATCATGAGCTCAGGCATACACACTGGTACTCTGTCGGCCATGACTGCAGCAATGGTGTGAGCAGGCACCACCCCTCCCTTTGTTGACTAGTGTGACCTCATCAATGTGAGCCAGAAAAGGCCATTTCTAATGACATACATGTGCATTTGCAGGGATATCCCGGGATCAGTGTAAATGGGGCTGTCCCGGGTCGATCCCAGGTCTTAGTGCAGTGTGAAAGGGGTCAGTCCAGGGAAGGCATCCCGGGACGCATCCCGGGAAGCATCCCGGGAGTGCGAGTGTAAAAGTGGTATCAGTGTGCTATAATGTGAATTTCGGCTCGTACCGTGTGCTATAATGTGAATTTCAGCTTGTACCATGTGCTATTCTATAATGTGAATTTCAGCTCGTACCATGTGCTATAATGTGAATTTCAGCTCGTACCGTGTGCTATAAGGTGAAAGGGGCACCAGTACTAGATAGTATAAGGCAGGCATGTCCAAACTGCGGCCCTCCAGCTGTTGTGAAACTACATATCCCAGCATGCCCTGACACAGTTTTGTTGTCGGAGAATGCTAAAGCTGTGTCAGGGCGTGCTGGGATGTGTAGTTTCTCAACAGCTGGGGGGCCGCAGTTTCGACATGCCTGGTATAAGGGGTTCTACTACACTGGACACGCCCCATTTTAGGTGACCATGCCCCCTTTTCCTGGAGCGCGGGCGCCTTTGGCGCGCACATAATTGCATCCTTGACTTTTGCATACCCCCACTTCAAAATTTCCTCTTCGACCACTGTATACACACACACACACACACACACACACACACACACACAAACTCGCCGCAAGTGGGAATAGTCCCTGCTAGTCGGCATGCCAACTGACAGGATTTAGAGGGGGGCGGGATGTAGCCGTCGGTAATGTGACCGGCAGTCTCGTGACCACCGGTCACATAACTACATCCCCATATATATATATATATATATATATACACATATCTCCATATAAAAATCTGTATATACCCCCCAGTTCCTGCACACATATCTGTCTGTCTATGTATGTAATGTATGCATGTATGTATGTATCTGCAGTACATATCCTGCTGAGTTGTGTTCCCCGTTTCATCCCCCATACACCACTACTACCTGCCTGGGGTCACCGCAATATGTCACACATAGTGTGGTTTTTCCCCCATATATTTTTGGAGGGCAGTTTGTGGGTTTAGGCGGGAGGGTAGTGTGTGCTCCCTCCCTGTACTGTACTGTATGTAGTGTGTGCTCCCCCTGTACTGTGTTGTATGTAGTGTGTGCTCCTCCTCCCTGTACTGTGCTGTATGTACTCCCTCCCTGTACTGTGCTGTATGTAGTGTGTGCTCCCTCCCTGTACTGTGCTGTATGTAGTGTGTGCTCCCCCTCCCTGTACTGTGCTGTATGTAGTGTGTTCTCCCTCCCTGTACTGTGCTGTATGTAGTGTGTGCCCCCCCCTATACTGTGCTGTATGTAGTGTGTGCTCCCTCCCTGTACTGTGCTGTATGTAGTGTGTGCCCCCTCCCTGTACTGTGCTGTATGTAGTGTGTGCTCCCTCCCTGTACTGTGCTGTGCTGTATGTAGTGTGTGCCCCCCCCCTATACTGTGCTGTATGTAGTGTGTGCTCCCTCCCTGTACTGTGCTGTATGTAGTGTGTGCTCCCTCCCTGTACTGTGCTGTATGTAGTGTGTGCTCCCCCTCCCTGTACTGTGCTGTATGTAGTGTGTGCTCCCTCCCTGTACTGTGCTGTATGTAGTGTGTGCTCCCTCCCTGTACTGTGCTGTATGTAGTGTGTGCTCCCTCCCTGTACTGTGCTGTATGTAGTGTGTGCTCCCCCTCCCTGTACTGTGCTGTATGTAGTGTGTTCTCCCTCCCTGTACTGTGCTGTATGTAGTGTGTGCCCCCCCCCCCTATACTGTGCTGTATGTAGTGTGTGCTCCCTCCCTGTACTGTGCTGTATGTAGTGTGTGCCCCCTCCCTGTACTGTGCTGTATGTAGTGTGTGCTCCCTCCCTGTACTGTGCTGTATGTAGTGTGTGCTCCTCCTCCCTATACTGTGCTGTATGTAGTGTGTGCTCCCCCTCCCTGTACTGTATGTAGTGTGTGCTTCCTCCCTGTACTGTGCTGTATGTAGTGTGTGCTCCCTCCCTGTACTGTGCTGTATGTAGTGTGTGCTCCTCCTCCCTGTACTGTATGTACTCCCTCCCTGTACTGTGCTGTATGTAGTGTGTGCTCCCTCCCTGTGCTGTATGTAGTGTGTGCCCCCCCCCCCCACCCCAGCCACAACACGTTCTGGCACCCCTGGCTTTATGTAGTATGTGCTCCCTCCCTGTACTGTGCTGTATGTAGTGTGTGCTCCCTCCCTGTACTGTGCTGTATGTAGTGTGTGCTCCCTCCCTGTACTGTGCTGTATGTAGTGTGTGCCCCTCCCCCTATACTGTGCTGTATGTAGTGTGTGCCCCCCCCCACCCCAGCCACAACACGTTCTGGCACCCCTGGCTTTATGTAGTGTGTGCTCCCTCCCTGTACTGTGCTGTATGTAGTGTGTGCTCCCTCCCTCTACTGTGCTGTATGTAGTGTGTGCTCTCTCCCTGTACTGTGCTGTATGTAGTGTGTGCTCCCTCCCTGTACTGTGCTGTATGTAGTGTGTGCTCCCTCCCTGTACTGTGCTGTATGTAGTGTGTGCTCCCTCCCTGTACTGTGCTGTATGTACTGTGTGCTCCCTCCCTGTACTGTGCTGTATGTAGTGTGTGCTCCCCCTCCCTGTACTGTGCTGTATGTAGTGTGTTCTCCCTCCCTGTACTGTGCTGTATGTAGTGTGTGCTCCCTCCCTGTACTGTGCTGTATGTAGTGTGTGCTCCCTCCCTGTACTGTGCTGTATGTAGTGTGTGCTCCCTCCCTGTACTGTGCTGTATGTAGTGTGTGCTCCCCCTCCCTGTACTGTGCTGTATGTAGTGTGTTCTCCCTCCCTGTACTGTGCTGTATGTAGTGTGTGCCCCCCCCCCCTATACTGTGCTGTATGTAGTGTGTGCTCCCTCCCTGTACTGTGCTGTATGTAGTGTGTGCTCCCTCCCTGTACTGTGCTGTATGTAGTGTGTGCTCCTCCTCCCTATACTGTGCTGTATGTAGTGTGTGCTCCCCCTCCCTGTACTGTATGTAGTGTGTGCTCCCTCCCTGTACTGTGCTGTATGTAGTGTGTGCTCCCTCCCTGTACTGTGCTGTATGTAGTGTGTGCTCCTCCTCCCTGTACTGTGCTGTATGTACTCCCTCCCTGTACTGTGCTGTATGTAGTGTGTGCTCCCTCCCTGTGCTGTATGTAGTGTGTGCCCCCCCCCCCCCACCCCAGCCACAACACGTTCTGGCACCCCTGGCTTTATGTAGTGTGTGCTCCCTCCCTGTACTGTGCTGTATGTAGTGTGTGCTCCCTCCCTGTACTGTGCTGTATGTAGTGTGTGCTCCCTCCCTGTACTGTGCTGTATGTAGTGTGTGCCCCCTCCCTATACTGTGCTGTATGTAGTGTGTGCTCCCTCCCTGTACTGTGCTGTATGTAGTGTGTGCTCCCTCCCTGTACTGTGCTGTATGTAGTGTGTGCTCCCCCTCCCTGTACTGTGCTGTATGTAGTGTGTTCTCCCTCCCTGTACTGTGCTGTATGTAGTGTGTGCTCCCTCCCTGTGCTGTATGTAGTGTGTGCCCCCCCCTCTCCCCACACCCCAGCCACAACACGTTCTGGCACCCCTGGCTTTATGTAGTGTGTGCTCCCTCCCTGTACTGTGCTGTATGTAGTGTGTGCTCCCTCCCTCTACTGTGCTGTATGTAGTGTGTGCTCCCTCCCTGTACTGTGCTGTATGTAGTGTGTGCTCCCTCCCTGTACTGTGCTGTATGTAGTGTGTGCTCCCTCCCTGTACTGTGCTGTATGTAGTGTGTGCTCCCTCCCTGTACTGTGCTGTATGTAGTGTGTGCTCCCTCCCTGTACTGTGCTGTATATAGTGTGTGCTCCCCCTTCGTGTACTTTGAAACATATAAGGTTAAAAAAAAGTGGATTGTAGAATGAAAAATCAATAAAATCAGAAGTAGATTAAAGCAATGACAGCAGTGTCAGTAGACACTGAAAGTGGGCATATCAGTCCTTGCATATTCAGACGTACAGATGTATATCAGGGAAGGGCATTGTAGCAGCACATGCATAAAGTCGCAGGTAAACATTAGCATAACATAAAGCAAAGGAGGCCCCAACTGTGTCTATCTCAGAATCAGGACCTCTGAGGAGTGACCCCGCCCTCTTGACAGGCCCCTCCCCCTCAGACTCCACCCCCATTAGGGCTGCTTCCATAAATTTTCCGGGCTGGTGTTCGATCCCAATCCGCCCCTGGCTATGACCCCCTGGTACCGCTGAGGTAAACTGGAGGCTCTCCAGAGGAGCTGCGCATCCCTTTCAGTCAGCGTCTGTGTCAGCTGCAGTAGGGAATATGGCACTTGTGAGCTGCTGGATCCGCTCATAGTGAAGCCCCTCCCCTACAATGGCACGCGGTCTTCCTTCTGTTCTTTATACTGGCATAGTGTCTAAGTGCATACAATGGAGACATTCCACTTTTATGGCTGTATTCAGAGCCGGATTAACAATGGGGCTAATGGATGTCAAAGTCAAAAAAATATTACATAGAGAGAACATACAAACCACACACATTTAAGTCGCTATACTTACAAATATGCGCAGCGAGCACAGCAATATATGGAAACACACGCATTTGCTCGGACATGGTACGGAGATGGATTCGGCGCTTGTTTCATACAGTACATGGTTATAATAATATCAAGCACCAGACATCATGTTTGGTATTAAAGCAAGCAGAATGATGTGTGGGTTAGTTTGATGCTGGTTGTGAAGTTGTAGGACATTGCAGCGGATAGTTATGATTGAATGTATAAAAGCTAAAATCACTTTGGTAGTACAATAAATGATACAGTGAATAGGGAACTCAAGCCAACCCTTGTGGCAGTTTTAAGGGCTGAACCTGATTAGCATATACAAAGGAGAGAGAGAGAGACCCCTCCCCTAGGAACAGACACAGGAGAATAGTTCCTGTCTGGGGGGGGTTGGGGTTCAGTGTTGTTGGTTGCCTCAGAGAGCAGATGTGATGTGGCTGCACTCAGAACAGAGGTCTCAGAAGCATGGCTGGATCATCGCCAGGCATCAAAGGCTAAGTACCATAATCTCAATATCTCATGGCTGATTGGCATAGAGTAGTTTTAAATGTGTGTTTTGTGGTGGGGTAGTTGTGGAATGATGGGTAAGCATAGAGTGGTTGGTTTGGAGAAACAAATGGCTTGGGGATGGTGAGGCTTGCGCAGCTGTGTGATTGTAACTTGTTTGTGCTGAATACTCTGTGAAGTCTGTGATGAAGTGGAACATTAGACAACCTGTAGCATAGCATTTGTGGTATTTGTTTGCCTATGGAGATTTAATAAGATGGTTCTAGGAAGTTGGATTGAAATTGTGAAAGGTGATTTAGATTGTTTGGAATTGTAAAATCAGAACATATGCATTGTTTTGAGGCTTGGACATTTTGGAATAAAATGGAGTCTTGTGTTTTCTGCTATGTGATTGTGGTGTAGTAGAGAGTGCCATGTGTTTGGACCTGCAAATCTAAAATGGCTGCTGCCGGGTATTTTCCCCTCCCCCTTTCAGCCATGTGGTGTAGTCTTTGGAATCAAGTGGAGTTTTCCCAAAATGGAGTCTAGCTTCTGCCCCATGCGGCATTGTAGGGACAATTGTGTTGCTGGGTGTTGTGTATATAGGGACAGGCAGCATGGGTAAGCTCAAGTACTTTCTAAACAAAGATTCTCAGCATTGACTGACTGCGCAGCGATTGTTCCTCACATGTGTAAGTGTTTCTCCGCAATCATATTAATCTTCTTGTTACTCTGAGCCAATCTCTCTCAATCTCTCTCTCTCTCTCTCTCTCTCTCTCTCCTTCTCTTTCTCTCTTATTTTCCCTTAAATAGTAATTGTATTGTATTGTATTTCCTGTGTAGTAATCTGGTTAGGTAGTCTATGTTATAGTGTAGTGTATGACTTGTATTGTGTTTAATTCTTTTGCAAGTATATCATTCATAATATATATATTAGGCGTTGGACCCTGAGCACGGTATCTGTGTATTTCTTATATTGTTAAGTAATCTCAGAGCGTCGGTGACGCTCGAACAGCTTTAAAGGTAATAAGGTTATTCTGTGTTGCATCTACACTCTCCCACTACACAGAGGTTTACAGTATAAGTACATTCCTTAAGGTATAGTTAAGGGAGTACCCTTGCGGTACTTTTTACGCCAATTGCGTACTGTGTTCTTTAACCTTTAACGTGTTTTTAATAGGACAAATATTATAGACATTGTCAATTGGGGGACTCGTCCTCCGGGATTCACATATCTGCACTAGGTAACTTCAGCAGACATTATCAGGTCAGCAAAGGGCGGAGAAGGTAGAAAGTAGCATCCCTCGTTAAACCGTTTGGAGGTCGGGGATACTGCAGTGCTGACCAGTTAAGCGTCTGCTTCGCTTAGTAAAGGGTGCTGAAGGAATCCGGGAACCGGAGGTAAGAACAACACACGCAGATTGGATGGTTTATCTGTTTAAGTAGGTTTAAAAGTACATTTAAAAGTTGCTGCATAGCCTTGATATAGTAAAAAAAAACAAAAAAACTCAGGCCTAGAATAACTTTAGGAGTTTGAATGATGACTTTCTTTGTGACTAGAGGCCGCATGGTCTGTCCCCCATTTTGTGTGACCCTCATGGAGGTGGAAGGGGGAGGAGCAGCGGCCATTTTGGGAAGGTCAAAAAATGTTTTTTCCCTAAAATGGCTGATTTTCAAGAAATAATCAGCCATCCACTGTCAAAAAGAAATCATCATTTAATGAGTTTTTTTCAATGCATTTGTTTAGTCCATATCATAGTCAATCATAAGTAGTTCAGATACAGTTTAATAACAGTTAATAATAAATTAAATATTTGATTTAAGAACGATACACAGATAAAACAAAGTTGTTGTTTTTTTTTTTTTTTCTTTTGGTTTCCTTACCACCCTACTCTGCTTGGTGCAGGATGGCCATTGAAATGCAGATGAACCTGTGTGACTGGTTAGGTTCCCTAGCAGTGTTGAAATAAATCGCCTTTTACAGAGTTACTGTAGTTAAAAAGCAATTCATATGCAAATTAGAAGCACTGAATAAGGTCTAAATGTCTATATGTCTGTGCTTACATCAATGTATGTTATTAGATTAAATTTAGAATTGCATTTTCATCTGTGTACTTT
The DNA here is from genome assembly GCF_028390025.1 of Pseudophryne corroboree. NCBI lineage: Eukaryota > Metazoa > Chordata > Amphibia > Anura > Myobatrachidae > Pseudophryne > Pseudophryne corroboree. Next base: position 82,891,498 of record NC_086451.1, read on the forward strand.
CACATATCTCACCTTCCTGTTTGCCAGTTCTATAATTGATAAACGTGCTTAGAGAGATTTGTCGTTATTTTATAGTTTAAGAGTAAAGGTAACATAGTTAAAGTATAGACAAACACACAGTTTTGCCTGGGAGATAAGGCGAAGTCAGTGTGGTGTGCGGTAGATGATCAAGGATCATCTACATTGATAAACATATAAATTGTGTTACGGTGGATCTTTATTTTGCGTACACGTGTCTCTAACAAGGATTGAGATTTGTGCACGCAAACCAAAGGCCGACGCACGCAGCGTAAATTACGCAACGGAGCGTCCGGGTACGCCCACGTAACTCAAAACACAAGTTTTTCTCCTCTCCACTCAACGCGATAAGTAGCGCCACGCGGTAAATAACGCCAGGCGATAAATCGCGCAAATCTATTTTTTTTTAAAATTCGAAATTTAAATTAATAGATCCTTCTCCTAATTTGTAACACATCTGGTCTAAAGAGAAATTTCTGCGCAGAAATAGAAATAGAAACAAAAGTGTACATGTGGTGAGTGAGTGTGTTGTATACAATTTTACAGGTTGAACCACAAGAAAAGTCGAGTTCTCGTGAGGTACATGCGTGTAAGTGACGTACATGGTGGCTAGGGAGGCATCCCTGGTTAAAACATACAATTTGAGCATTAGAGTGTAGCAGACCAGGAGGTCATACTGTAACAGACCAGGAGGTCATAGCAGACCAGCAGGTTCAGGTACAGCAGACAAGGAAGTCCGCTATACAGTCCACAGGCACAACACCAAGAAAGGGTTGGTGCAACACCCATATAGGCCATACAAGCTCTTGCTGAAGGAATTCGCAGCCGCAATTTTCGATTCCACTGGTCGCCCCGTACATAAGATTAGTTGCTTATGTGCTGAACGACTATACCGCACGTAATTGTGTACATTAGTAAACCTGACCGGTACTATTTGTGTACGAAGGTCATAAACGCTATTTGTACATTCTAACGTGATTTGTGTAATTTTTTTTATTTTAAGGGAAGTTCGCTGCTCACTCAGGAACTATCCAGCAACCAATAGTTACTGGAAAGAGTAAGTGTTCTTCGGAGCACCCTCACAGGTTCCAGTAAATAGAGGTTCAGGTCGCAGGGGCCCTAGGTCGAGTACGCCAGCACCATATCGGTGTGATCAGGTCGTATTGGTCGGCGTGGGCGAGTGAGTGGGGTACTCGGTAAACCGCCACCGTCAGCCTATTTTGAACATTTTGGTTTGCGTAAGGGTTGGCTGAATAAAGCAACACTTTCGAACTATGGGGGCCACTTGTTCAGGTAGGGGGCGATCAACCTCGGTTCGGGTTGATTCAGTGAACCGACCAATTGGGTCGGCAAGGTATGTAATGTGTGAGAAATACGGAAGTCACACAGAAAGTTTATGTGATGAATGGGAGAGAATGACTAGACATGACGGGGAGAAATTCCCAAGAGTAGGTAGCTTCAGCCTAGAAGTGTTAACGAATTTAAGGAGAAGGATAGGTCTCATTAAATCAGCAAAGAGACGAATCAAGCATTATGATCATTTGCAGTTATGGCAACAGGAAGGTGAATTGCAAAGAGATGGCAACAGGAAGGTGAATTGCAAAGAGATTTAATTGACTTATCTGACTCTTATCTTGAGAGGAGAGACATGGCAATGGAGAGGATTATGGTTGCGGAGAAAAGCACAGGGGTGAATAAAAAAAAAAACGCTCTTAGCAACTGTAGTATAGATGATAAGAATAAGTGTAATAAATGTAACAATGATAATTGTAATACTGTTAAATGTACAACTATTAACCTATGCAAGTTGCACCCCATGTCAAACTTCCCTCAGGAATACAAACAAGAAAGTGAGCCCAGAACAATGTCGGCACCTCTTCCAGAAGCCATCCTACAAGACATCCAGGTGGACACGACCAAATCGGTAAAGGCAATAATCAAACCCCCTAACGGAGGGTCAGGTGAGGTCGTGTCCACAGGTACGTACAATGTTTTATATCACGCACAAACAAATGTACCCCATATTGTAAGACCAAAACAAGATGATGTAGTTGAGTTTGATCCGGTCAGGGTGATCACAGTCCCCAATGGGAAGACTGACGATCAGGGAATCATTCCCGTCAAGGACAGGGCAATGCGCTGTCTCTGGTCCCGGACAGAATTGAGATCAATCATGTCTGATTACCCAGATCCTAGGAAAGATCTAAGTGTATGATCAAAGATTCACAGAAGGTATATGAACCCCCTAGACAACGACATAATCATGGTATCCAAGGAATCAGGTAGGTACAGGGAAAGCGGTTAATGGCACTGAACATCCAAGCACTAGAGGAGGCATCAAGTCCACCGGAACCCCAGGCCCCTAGCACATGGAGGAAGCCCAGGGTTTGTGATCTTTGCAAAAGAGAAGGGCATTATGCCAGTAACTGCAACAGCCCACATAAAGTCAGACCCCCTAGACATGAATATGAGCATGAATATGACACACCAAATTATAATCAGGGATCATATAGGAAGAATTTTGGGCCACACCCATGATATGTGGTCAGGAAAGGTGATCATTAGGACTGATGGTAAGCCTGAGGTAACGGTTAACAAATAGGGAGGTCATTCACTGAAGACACAGGAATGACCAGGTGAAACGTTGTAAATGTATTTGTGAAAATGTTTTTTTTCTTTCTCTCTCTCTCTCCCCATCTCTGACGATTATTGGTAAGAACTCAAACATTGCATATCCGCTTGGTCTTTGCAGAAGTCTACCAAACCCCAGCATGACCTATCCGCATCAATGTATCCTGGCCAGATACAGAAAGTGGAGTATGGTGCTGGGGGGAGGGACGGCGCAAAGAAACCATTGGACATGTAGATATGACAGCCTGACGATCTGACAATGTTTAAAAAAAAAAATGTTTGAAATTTTTTTTTTTCTCTTTTCCTATTGTATTGTTGGTTATTGGAGATTTATGTAATATATATATGCATATGAAGTGTTCTCTCTCTCTTTTGTTTTTTTTTTTCTCTCTTCTCACTCATGTTTTCATGTTTTAAAGATGGTATGTCACACATCAGTTAGACAAATGGTAATGCAAGATTTTTGCTCCTTACAGAGAGATCGCTGATTTGAAAGAATATTGCATCACCGGAATGTTCGTTTAGAAGACTGAGAGACAGCACCTTTTGAGATGACGACAGAACAAGAAGAACAACAAGACTAGAGAACTAATCATCGTAACAAGTTTCTCTCCCCCTCAAACTGATTTTCTGTACCCCATTACAAATTTCTTCTTTTCTCCTCCTGTAAGACGGACTTGCCCCAAGAGACTGTGATATGGATTTTCCTGTTGACCATGATGTTGACCAGAGCAGTCTGTTTCGGTGAGAGTATCAGTGAGGTCGTGAAAGGATCCAGAAAGGTCCTGATGATAAAGATGGAGGTGTAAATTTCCAATAGCAACCCAATCACCAAGCAAAGGCGAGTACCGGAAACGATCTAGCAGCCATGTTATTTGTAAACATTTTTCTTTTAAGGATTATTAGCTGAAGAAAACTGTATCTGTAGGCTCTGTAACAACGTAGTTGAGGATGGGTGCATTAAGAAATGCCAATCCAGTTTTAATATCCATACGGACCGGCATCCATTGAGTGACTATCACTCCTTAGTGGGTAATGTGTTAAATAAAACAGATTGTTGGGTATGCTCTCAAGCACCTCAAGGTCATAGCAAATCAGGGCTAGTACCATTTCCTTTAACGGTAGGGGAGGTACTTGAGCTAAAGGGTGGGAGGCCGGTGGACAGGAGGTTTAATATCTCCAGCCCTCCTAGTTTGAAGCTCCACCAATACCATGTGGATAGGTCCCTATTAGGTTTTAACATCTCCAATCCCCGAAAGCCGGGAAATTGGGAAGTGTCATGGAGTAACCAAACCATGACCTTTTCGCATAGAGCAGATAGAAAGCCTACAGATACAGAGCTTATACGCCACATAGCCAGTAGAGGAAAATCTTTCCGATATAGGTATACCTTAGGAAATAGGATTACGAGAGTTGGAGAGGTATCACTAGGATACTGTGCACATATCGTACAAACTGATACGTGTACTAAGCAGATGGGAGAATTAGGATTAGGAGATTTCACATGGAAGATGTGTAACATGGTTATGTCCTACTCCGTCCCATATGTTCTCCCCGATGATGCATATTTCATATGCGGGAGGAAGGCGTATAAGTGGCTTGCCCCAAACTCTGAAGGATTGTGTTATATTGGAAAAGTACTACCTGAGGTAATGAGTCTAAGGAGTGAGGAAACTGTAATCCCAATGGACTTGATTTATGACCCAACGGTAGAAACAATGATGTAATGAAAATGCGATTATACGGTCCGTTTCTTTCACCTGTTTTTCCGTTTTCCTCCAAGGTAAAAAGACCCACTTGGACGAGGAATTTGATGAGCCGATATACAGACAACAGATGGATTAAAGAAGAAGTTTTGACAACCTTATACACAGATTTTTGATGAACTATGCCATGGATCCCCAGTTTCCCTAGAAATTTTAAAATTACGCTAGCCCAACACTTTTGTAAATCTATGGACATTGACAGCTTTTGCTCGCACCTTATGGGCAAAAGCACAAAGAAGACTGCAACCAACAGACACCGAACAAGACTTCAACCGACAAATGTACATTAACCTGACATAGAATACCACTGCATTTACCATAAGTGTTCTTTATCTTCATTTCTACAACCCTCAGGTAGTGACACACATAGTCGATAGGGAATACAGGCACAGATATCAGCAATCACATATTCCCCCATTCATGTATCATCAACTAAAATGTGCTCCCCCATTTTGTTGCAACCAAAAGCCGAAACGAGCTCGGTAGAGTTTGACAGCCCATCCACAGACCCTTAATACGGGATAAGAAGGAATTCAAATGTATACTTCGCAATACCTCGAAGCTTGATTTAAAACACGTACGGCACGATGATACATGACCCCCCAAACATGGATTCATACATACATACTTCTGCTATCTCACTAAGTCATACCTTTTTCCCACCTTCTTCTCTCCTCCCTTACCCAATCATAGAAATGTATTTACATATGACATATATTTTTCTCTTTTTGAAATGTTTTAGGAAGTGGCAGTTATTGGTGACTGCCAAAGGGTGGACTGTCAAAGTCAAAAAAATATTACATAGAGAGAACATACAAACCACACACATTTAAGTCGCTATACTTACAAATATGCGCAGCGAGCACAGCAATATATGGAAACACACGCATTTGCTCGGACATGGTACGGAGATGGATTCGGCGCTTGTTTCATACAGTACATGGTTATAATAATATCAAGCACCAGACATCATGTTTGGTATTAAAGCAAGCAGAATGATGTGTGGGTTAGTTTGATGCTGGTTGTGAAGTTGTAGGACATTGCAGCGGATAGTTATGATTGAATGTATAAAAGCTAAAATCACTTTGGTAGAACAATAAATGATACAGTGAATAGGGAACTCAAGCCAACCCTTGTGGCAGTTTTAAGGGCTGAACCTGATTAGCATATACAAAGGAGAGAGAGAGAGACCCCTCCCCTAGGAACAGACACAGGAGAATAGTTCCTGTCTGGGGGGGGTTGGGGTTCAGTGTTGTTGGTTGCCTCAGAGAGCAGATGTGATGTGGCTGCACTCAGAACAGAGGTCTCAGAAGCATGGCTGGATCATCGCCAGGCATCAAAGGCTAAGTACCATAATCTCAATATCTCATGGCTGATTGGCATAGAGTAGTTTTAAATGTGTGTTTTGTGGTGGGGTAGTTGTGGAATGATGGGTAAGCATAGAGTGGTTGGTTTGGAGAAACAAATGGCTTGGGGATGGTGAGGCTTGCGCAGCTGTGTGATTGTAACTTGTTTGTGCTGAATACTCTGTGAAGTCTGTGATGAAGTGGAACATTAGACAACCTGTAGCATAGCATTTGTGGTATTTGTTTGCCTATGGAGATTTAATAAGATGGTTCTAGGAAGTTGGATTGAAATTGTGAAAGGTGATTTAGATTGTTTGGAATTGTAAAATCAGAACATATGCATTGTTTTGAGGCTTGGACATTTTGGAATAAAATGGAGTCTTGTGTTTTCTGCTATGTGATTGTGGTGTAGTAGAGAGTGCCATGTGTTTGGACCTGCAAATCTAAAATGGCTGCTGCCGGGTATTTTCCCCTCCCCCTTTCAGCCATGTGGTGTAGTCTTTGGAATCAAGTGGAGTTTTCCCAAAATGGAGTCTAGCTTCTGCCCCATGCGGCATTGTAGGGACAATTGTGTTGCTGGGTGTTGTGTATATAGGGACAGGCAGCATGGGTAAGCTCAAGTACTTTCTAAACAAAGATTCTCAGCATTGACTGACTGCGCAGCGATTGTTCCTCACATGTGTAAGTGTTTCTCCGCAATCATATTAATCTTCTTGTTACTCTGAGCCAATCTCTCTCAATCTCTCTCTCTCTCTCTCTCCTTCTCTTTCTCTCTTATTTTCCCTTAAATAGTAATTGTATTGTATTGTATTTCCTGTGTAGTAATCTGGTTAGGTAGTCTATGTTATAGTGTAGTGTATGACTTGTATTGTGTTTAATTCTTTTGCAAGTATATCATTCATAATATATATATTAGGCGTTGGACCCTGAGCACGGTATCTGTGTATTTCTTATATTGTTAAGTAATCTCAGAGCGTCGGTGACGCTCGAACAGCTTTAAAGGTAATAAGGTTATTCTGTGTTGCATCTACACTCTCCCACTACACAGAGGTTTACAGTATAAGTACATTCCTTAAGGTATAGTTAAGGGAGTACCCTTGCGGTACTTTTTACGCCAATTGCGTACTGTGTTCTTTAACCTTTAACGTGTTTTTAATAGGACAAATATTATAGACATTGTCATGGAGCTGCAGCTCCAGGCCCTCCATTGAAAATAGGCTCACAGGAGACTGACAGCATTGACAGGAAAAACGAGATTTATGGTAAGAACTTACCGTTGTTAAATCTCTTTCTACGAGGTACACTGGGCTCCACGGGGAATGACATTGGGGAGTAGAGTAGGATCTTGATCCGAGGCACCAACAGGCTCAAAACTTTGACTGTTCCCAGAATGCCTAGCGCCACCTCCTCTATAACCCCAACTCCGTGCACAGGAGCTCAGTTTTTGTTAACCAGTCCAATGCAGTGCAGGCAAAAGAGACGACAACTGTTAGTAGCCACATACACCACATTCTCACGACAGGAGAAAGTGTCAGCGGCTAATACCATACCAACCCAAAAAAGCTAAGTGCTTCAGGGTGGGCGCCCTGTGGAGCCCAGTGTACCTCGCAGAAAGAGATTTAACAACGGTAAGTTCTTACCATAAATCTCATTTTCTGCTGCGGGGTACACTGGGCTCCACAGTGAATGACATTGGGGTTCCTTATGGGAGGGGACGCACTGTAGCGGGCACAAGAACCCAGTGTCCAAAGGAAGCATCCTGGGAGGCGGAAGTATCGAAGGCATAGAACCTTATGAACGTGTTCACTGAAGACCACGTAGCCGCCTTTCACAATTGTTCAAGGGTCGCACCACGGCGGGCCGCCCAAGAAGTTCCAGCCGACCGAGTAGACTGGGCCTTTATGGTAGCAGGACCTGGAAGGCCAGCCTGTACATAAACATGTGCAATCACCATTCTAATCCATCTGGCCAGGGTCTGCTTGTGAGCAGGCCAGCCACGTTTGTGAAAACCAAACAGAACAAAGAGAGAATCCGACTTCCTGATGGAGGCAGTTCTCTTCACATAGATACGGAGAGCCCGTACCACATCCAAAGACCGCTCTTTGGAAGACAAGTCAGGAGATGCAAAAGCCGGAACCACAATCTCCTGATTAAGGTGAAAAGAAGACACCACCTTAGGTAAATACCCGGGACGTGTTCTAAGAACCGCCCGGTCACAGTGAAAAATCAGATATGGTGACCTACAAGACAAGGCACCCAGATCCGACACCCGTCTAGCAGAGGCAATAGCCAGTAGAAACAATACCTTAAGAGAAAGCCACTTAAGGTCTGCAGATTCAAGAGGCTTAAACGGAGACCCTTGCAACGCCTTCAAAACCACAGACAAGTCTCAAGGGGCCACAGGCGGGATATAGGGAGGTTGAATCCGCAACACACCCTGAGTGAACATATGTACATCAGGTAAAGTCGCAATTATCCTCTGGAACCAAACCGACAAGGCAGAATATGAACCTTGATGGCGGCCAGACGAAGGCCCAAGTCCAGGCCCTGTTGTAGAAAGGCCAAAAGTTTGGCCGTACTAAACTTGTAAGCATCATGATTGTTAGATGCGCACCACGCAAAGTAAGAATTCCAGACCCTATGGTAAATCCGAGCAGAAGCCGGTTTCTGGGCCTTCAACATGGTTTGAATGACCGCCTCAGAAAATCCTTTGGCCCTCAAGACGGAAGCTTCAAGAGCCACGCTGTCGAAGCCAAACGGGCTAAATCCTGATATACACAGGGGCCCTGAACGAGGAGATTTGGGCGCTGTGGAAGTAGAAGAGGACGCTCTATCGAGAGACCCTGAAGGTCTGAGAACCAATGCTGTCTGGGCCACGCGGGAGCAATCAGAAGTAGGATTCCTAACACCTATTTGTTATTTGAGTAGCAGGGAAGGGGTTCCACTAGCCTGTAGAAATTGGATGCTTAGCGTATATAACTCCCAGCACTCACTCCTAAACAAATAATGTTTACTTTTAAATTCTGGTATAATCCAATTTATTAGGATATACTGTAAAGCATAAAAACACGATATTATTTACAGTTTATATAATGCAGATGGTCCTAATACCGGTATACATAGACAGTACAATACATGACAAAAAAACAAGAAACCTTTAAACATTTAAAATGTCATTTGAATAATGCAGTGGCAAGAAGGAATATTTCCTATTTGATTGGAGCAAAATCCCGGTTTTCCCCTATTTTTCCTAAGGAATACATATTTCTCCTGTTTTTACTAGAGATGAGCGGGTTTGGTTCTCGGAGAAGCGAACCCTACCAGACTTCACTACCTGAGCCCGGATCCGAGTCAGGCTCGGGTTTTCCTGCCTGACTCGGAAACCAGAACGAGGCAAAACATCATCATCCCGCTGTCGGATTCTCGCAGTGTTTGGATTCCATATAAGGAGCCGCGCGTCGCCGCCATTTTCACTCCGGCATTGGAGAGTGTAGAGAGAGGACGAGTCTCCGTCCACAGTGTCTGTGTCTTGTACTGCATCTGTTCAGTCACAGTGGTTGTGTCCTCTGCTACCATATGTCCAGTGCTGCTGTATAAGTACAGTCCAGTGGTGCTGTGTTGTGCTGCATCAGTACAGTGGTGGTGTCTTGTGCTGCATTAGTCTAGTCACAGTGGTGGTGTCCTCTGCTGCCATATGTCCAGTGCTGCTGTATAAGTTCAGTCCAGTGGTGCTGTGTTGTGCTGCATCAGTGGTGGTGTGTTGTGCTGAATCAGTCCAGTCACAGTGGTGGTGTCCTCTACTGCCATATGTCCAGTGCTGCTGTATAAGTCCAGTCCATTGCAGTGGTGCTGTGTTGTCCTGCATCAGTCCAGTGGTGGTGTCCCTGTGCTGCCATATATGTCCAGTGGTACTGACGTATATGTCCAGTGATCCTGCCGTATATGTCCATTGATACTGCTGTATATGTCCAGCGGTACTGACGTATAATTACAGTGATCCTGCCGTATAATTACAGTGATCCTGCCGTATAATTACAGTGATCCTGCCATATAAATCCAGTGATCCTACCATATATGTCCATTGATACTGCCGTATATGTCCAGCAGTACTGCCGTATAAATCCAGTGATCCTGCCATATAATTCCAGTGATCCTGCCGTATAATTCCAGTGGTACTGGCGTATAAATCCAGTGATCCTGCCATATAATTACAGTGGTACTGGCGTATAACTCCAGTCCAGTGATACTGCCATATATGTCCAGTGATACTGCCGAATATATCCATTGATACTGCCGTATATGTCCAGCGATCCTGCCATATAATTGCAGTGATCCTGCTGTATAAGTCCAGTGATCGTGCCGTATAATTCCAGTGATCGTGCCGTATAATTCCAGTGATCCTGCCGTATAATTGCAGTGATCCTGCCGTATAAGCCCAGTGATCCTGCCGTATAATTCCAGTGATCCTGCCGTATAATTCCTTTGTAAATTTCAGCTCCAGGCCCATGTGGACCTTAATCTGGCACTGGCTGTATTACCAGTCTGGGTACTGTGTACACTGCAGTGTACTTAGTCAGCAGATTCATTCCGCCCCACATAGAAGCCGCGCGTCTCCGTACACTCATGCTGCCATAATGGCCAGCGACCCGCTAATCGGGACGCCGGCTTAGTACTCACCACTCTTCATTCTTCTGGCTCTGTTAGGGCTGCCGGCGTGCTGCGGGAATGTACACTCGCCGTGGTGGGGCTTGCGAATAGTTCCCTGAGGAGCTAGCATCCTGTCAGTGGGGAATGGGACCATTAACCCTTAGTGGGGTTGGGCCCCCCCCCCCCTTCCCCCTCCCTAAGTCCCACGAAGCAGGCAGGCTGATGCCATCCAGTCCTGCCTGAAAATAACAAACTCTAAAAATAAATGTAGAAAACTCTTCAGGAGCTTCCAGAGAGGTGACCGGCTGCTCCGGGCACATTTTCTAAACTGAGTCTGGTAGGAGGGTCATAGAGGGAGGAGCTAGCACACGTAATCAAACTTCTATAGTACCCATGGCTCCAAGTGGACCCGTCTATACCCCATGGTACTAATTGGATTCCCAGTATCCCCTAGGACGTAAGAGGGGAAAAAAGAAAATCCCGACTTAATGCTATAACTGGCAACAGGTATATGACCAGCTGCAGCATCAGATAGGCAATACAATCATGCCACTTTATTCTAATGCCTTTCACTTTACAGTGGCTGTGCATGTTTTGTGTGTAGTATAAAGCTGGATGGGGCACAACGGTTAGATCAGTAACCCCTATGTATATAAGTATTCAGGTAACCAAATTAGTGCTCTGAAGGCCTTTGTAGGATACAGGAGCTGTAAAGTATCAGATTGGCTTCAGTTCATTTCAAAATCTGTCATCTCATCCCGGACATAAAGGCTGGAGAAAAAGTTGCAAAGCAGAAGTATACTGAGCACAGTGTTAGCTACTAAACACTTCTAATCCCGAACATGCACTGGATATTAGTGATCTGAAGTATTTATAGTGCATCCGGAAAGTATTCACAGCACTTCACTTTTTCCCCATATTGTTATGTTACAGCAGGGATGGGGAACCTTCGGCCCTCCAGCTGTTGTTAAACTACAAATCCCAGCATGCCCTGCAACAGTTTTAGCATGGCCAATGAGCAAATCTGTAGCAAGGCATGCTGGTATATGTAGTTCAATAACAGCTAGAGGGCCGAAGGTTCCCCATCGGTGTGTTACAGCCTTATTCCAAACTGGAATTCATTTTTTCCCTCAAAATTCTACACACAATACCCCATAATGATAATGACAACGTGAAAAAAGTGTTTTTGAGATTTTTGCAAATTTATTAAAAACAAAAAAAACTAAGAAATCACATGTACATAAGTATTCACAGCCTTTGCTCAATACTTTGTTGATGCACCTTTGGCAGCAGTTACAGCCTCAATTCTTTTTGAATATGATGCCACAAGCTTGGCACAACTATCTTTGGCCAGTTTTGACGATTTCTCTTTGCAGCACCTCTCAAGCTCCATCAGGTTGGGTGGGAAGCGTCGGTGCACCGCCATTTTCAGACCACTCCAGAAATGTTCAATCGTATTCAAGTCTGGGCTCTGGCTGGACCACTCAAGGACATTCACAGAGTTGTCCTGAAGCCACTCCTTTAATATCTTGGCTGTGTGCTTAGGGTCGTTGTCTTGCTGAAAGATGAACCGTCGCCCCAGTCTGAGGTCGAACGCTCTGGAGCAGGTTGTCATCCAGGATGTCTCTGTACATTGCTGCATTCATCTTTCCCTCTGTATCCTGACTAGTCTCCCAGTTCCTGCCGCTGAAAAACATCCCCACAGCATGATGCTGCCACCACCATGCTTCACTGTAGGGATGGTATTGGCCTGGTGATGAGCAGTGCCTGGTTTCCTCCAAACATGATGCCTGGCATTCACGCCAAATAGTTCAAGCTTTGTCTCATCAGACCAGAGAATTTTGTTTCTTATGGTCTGAGAGTCCTTCAGGTGCATTTTGGCAAACTCTAGGCGGGCTGCCATGTGCTTTTTACTAAGGAGTGGCTTCCGTCTGGCCACTCTACCATACAGGCCTGATTGGTGGATTGCTGCAGAGATGGTTGTCCTTCTGGAAGGTTCACCTCTCTCCATAGAGGAAAGATGTAGCTCTGACAGAGTGACCATCAGTTTCTTGGTCACCTCCCTGACTAGGGCCCTTCTCCCCCGATCGCTCAGTTTAGACCACCGGCCAGCTCTATGAAGAGATCTGGTGGTTCCGAACTTCTTCCATTTACAGATGATTGAGGCCACTGTGCTCATTGGGACCTTCAAAGCAGCTGAAATTTTTCTGTACCCTTCCCCAGATTTGTGCCTCGAGACAATCCCTTTTACTTCATGCTTGGTTTGTGCTCAGACATGCACTGTCAAGTGTGGACCTTATATAGACAGGTGTGTGCCTTTCCAAATCATGTCCAAGCAACTGAATTTACCACAGGTGGACTCCAATTAAGCTGTAGGAACATCTCAAGGATGATCAGTGGAAACAGGATGCATCTTTTGAGCTTCATGGCAAAGGCTGTGTGTTATGTTTAACGTACTCGGAACCCAAGAGATTCTGTGGCAATAGAAGAGTTCCAAGTACTGAAACGTGAAGCTGTGGTAGAACTGAGATACGCAGCTATCCCTAACAAAAATCCCTGACTCTGTTGCCCTTTCCTAGTGGTCGATTAATGCCTGCAAGACTATGGTTTCTTGGGCCCACGGCAGCCGCGTTTGAATGGGCAGATTAGGTCCGCACGGACTCCGATGCCCCCCGGTCTTAATGGGTGACAAGAAGTTAACCGAGACAGAGAGGACAAGGGGGAAACTAACTAAGACTGACACAACAATGACGGAGAAGACTACAAAAAATAAATAACCAATTTATGTGCGGTGCGGCCGCCAAGAAAACGGTAAACCAAAGTAACGCTGCCCAAGTGCTGAATACAAACCTGTCGTAGTACGGCAAGGGCAACAGTGGCAGAACCTCCGCAGAAAACACAATAACAAGAGAGTAAGGAGAATACCGCTTCAGCCGTAAGGTGCGGCAGAGCCGCTACTCACGACACCGGGAAAGGTGCATGTAGGAAGCAACCAGGACCCCACAGCTCAAGATTCAGGATCACTTGACTGAAAGGCAGGAATAGATCCCCAGGACCGGATACCGGAAAACAGGACACAGGATGCTGGAACGAACTGGCAGTAAGCAGGAACACTCCAGAGGCAGGGACAGGCTCCACAGGAATCTATCACCGGCGAGGCTGCACCGTCCTGGTTCCCATGAAAAAAGATTCTGCTGACCAATCATGAAACCGCCAGTCAGGCCAGCCCCCCGGACCCTATCTGCCCTAGCTGCTGTGTGGCACGCTGAGCGCGGCGTCCTGGCTGTTTAGTAACAGCTGGGACTGAAGTGCAGTGCGGCCGCCTGGCGTCCCCGGTTGCTAGGCAACCGGCCGGAGACGGACGCTCCGTGGCGGAAGTGATGCACCGGCCCTGCTGCCTAGCAACGGCCGTGAACTGGCGCGACCCGACGCTGTTAACAGTACCCCCCTCCCCTTGTGGAGGGGTTAAGGAACCCCTAAACCAAGGTTTATGAGGAAATTCCCCCCAAAAATCTTTTTTAGTCTAGGGGCATGCAAATCGTTGTCCCGGACCCAAGATCTGTGCTCTGGGCCGTACCCCTTCCAATGGACCAGAAAATACAGCAGACCACGAAAAATTTAGAATCCAAAACCTTCTCTACCAGGAACTCCCGTTGGCCCTGAACATCCACAGGAGGTCTATCCCGGATAATTTTCCGAGGAAATTTCTTGTAAAGGACACATGGCTTGAGCAGAGAACAATGAAAGGTGTTGGAAATTTTAAGTGACTTCGGCAATAGCAGCCGAAAAGCAACCGGATTGACCTTTTTGATAATAAGAAACGGCCCGATGAATCTGGGGCCCAATTTAGCCGAAGGTTGTCGGACTTTGATGTTACGGGTTGACAACCACACCTTGTCTCCCACGTTAAAGGTGCATGGACGTCGGAACCTATCCGAAAAAAATTTCTCCCGGAAGGCAGCTTTCTTAAGAGCAAGGAGTACCTTCTTCCAAATAGCTCTGAGGTGGGAAGTTAAGGCCAAGGAAGAAGATGGACAATTAGGAGTAAAATAATTGGCTCTAGGATGAAAGCCAAAGACCGAAAAGAACGGAGACACCTTGGTGGATGAATGACAGGTGTTGTTATAAGCAAACTCAGCCAGGGGAAGATAATCCGACCAATCGTTCTGAAGCTTGGCAGTATAAAGATGCAGATACTGCTTCAGCGATTGGTTCACATGCTCCGTCTGCCTGTTGGACTGTGGATGGTATCCTGAGGTTAAACTGAGTCTCATGTTTAATGATACGCAACAGAGCTTCCAAAAACGGGCAATAAACTGTGGTCCCCGGTCCGAGACAATATCAACGGGTAATCCATGGAACCTGAAAATATGGCGAAGGAACAAGACTGCCAAAACCTGAGCGGACGGCAGTCAGGGTAAAGCAATGAAATGGGCCATCTTGCTAAATCGATCCACCACCACCCAGATCACCTGAAAACCAGAAGAGAGTGGAAGATGCACCACGAAATCCATGGAAATGTGTGACCATGGCCTGACTGGGATGGCTAAAGGCAGGAGCTGCCCCACGGGCAGAGACCGGGACACCTTGTGCCTAACACAATCTTGACAAGAGAGAACAAATTCCCTAACATCCTTGGAAAGATTAGGCCACCGCACCGAGCAAGAGAGTAACTCCAACATTTTAGCAACACCAGGATGGCCAGCAACTTTGTTACCGTGAAACTCAGCAAGAACACTGCCTCTCAAGAACTCTGGGACAAAGAGAAGGCCAACGGGAGTGTTACTGGGAGCCTGCTGCTGAGCCTGAACTAATCGTGTGTGTAAATCCTGTGTGAGGCCAGTCTGGATCGAGGATGCTGGAATAATAGGAGTGGCAGGAGAAAGGTTATCGTGAACAGGAAGAAAACAGTGTGACAGGGCATCGGCCTTGCTGTTCTTAGAACCGGGCCTGTCGGTGATGATGAAATTGAACCGGGTAAAGAACAGCGCCCAGCGAGCCTGCTGGGAATTAAGCTGTTTAGCTGACTCAATGTACTGTAAATTCTTGTGGTCCGTAAACACAGTGACGGAATGCTTTGCTCCCTCAAGCCAGTGCCTCCATTCCTCAAAAGCCCACTTGACCGCCAACAATTCTCTGTTACCAACATCATAGTTGGTCTCTGCGGAGGAGAATTTTTTGGACATGAAAGCACAAGGATGTATCACCATAGACTTGGGGTCTTCTTGAGACAGAACAGCTCCCACCCCAACCTCAGAAGCATCTACCTCCAAGATAAAAGGAAGATCAGGGTAGGGGTGTCTAAGGACAGGGGCAGAGACAAAGGCCTGTTTCAAAGCCTGGAAGGCAGGTTCAGCCTGAGGCGACCACTTAGAAGGATCAGCACCCTTTTTAGTCAAAGCCACAATAGGGGCAACTAACTCGGAGAAAGCATGAATAAAGCGTCTATAATAATTGGCAAAACCCAAAAACCTCTGAATAGCCTTCAAGTTAGTGGGTTGAGCCCAATTCAAGACTGCCTGGAGTTTTTTAGGTTCCATAAAAAACCCTTCCGGAGAAATAATATATCCTAAAAAGTACACCTCTGTATTGTGAAAATCACATTTCTCCAACTTGGCATACAAGTGATTCTCCCACACTTTTTGAAGCACTTGCTGAACATGGAGACAATGCTTTTCCGGAGACTCAGAATAAATTAGGATGTCATCCAAATAAACTACCATGAATTCCCCCAGGAAGTCATGGAGGACATTGTTTATAAGATCCTGAAACACCGCAGGAGCGTTAGACAGTCCAAATGGCATCACAAGATATTCGTAGTGTCCGGACTGTGTACTAAAAGCCGTCTTCCACTAATCCCCAGATCTTTTTCGGATGAGGTTATACGCTCCTCTAAGTTCAATTTTAGAAAAAATTACTGCAGCACAGAGTTGATCGAACAATACAGAAATGAGAGGTAAGGGGTAAGTGTTCTTGACAGAAATCTGATTCAGGGCCCGATAGTCAATGCACGGCCTAAGAGATCCGTCTTTTTTCTCAAGAAAAAATAACCCTGCACTCAAAGGGGACTTAGAGGGCCTAATAAATCCCTTCTTTAGACTCTCCTGAACATAGTCGTCCATGGCCTTAGTCTCTGGGCCAGACCAAGCATAAAGTCTCCTTTTAGACAAAGTATCATCAGGAATGAGGTCAATGGCGCAATCATAAGAAAGATGGGGTGGAAGGACATCCACATTACCCTTGAAAAAGACATCTGCGTAGTCCTGGTAAACTGATGGAATAGATTCTGAAGCAATGACAGTGACCCGTACCGGACGAGTAATACACCTCTTAGCGCAGTTGGAACCCCACCGTGAAATTTCCCCAGATTGCCAATCAATGGTTGGATTATGGATGGCAAAGCAGGGGTGACCCAAGACTAAAGGCACGGCCGGACAATGGGTGAGAAAGAATTCAATCCTTTCAGAATGTAAGGCTCCCACAGTCAAATGCAATGGTGAAGTCTGATGAGTAATTACCCCGTTAGAGAGAGGGCCACCATCCAGACCGCGCATGGTAATTGGTCTACTAAGCTGGAGCTGCGGAATTCCTAGAGTTTGAGCCCAAGTAAGATCCATGAAGTTCCCAGCAGCTCCGCTATCAATAAATGCTGAAACAAAAGAACTCTGATTCCCTGAAGATACTTCGGGAGGAACTTACAAGGAAACATGTGAGGAGACTAACTGAAGACCTTAGTGAACCCCCTCTACTTTTACTTGGTCAGGGCATTTCCCTGCTTATTTGGGCAGCTGCGCGCAACATGTCCCTTGCCGCTTCATTATAAGCAGAGCCCTAAATTTAACCTCCTGGTTCTCTCTTCAGAGGAAAGTTGGGACAGATCCATTTGCATGGGTTCCTCGATGTCCTCAGGGAGAGCAAACATACATGTACTGGGCCTAATACTAGCCCCTCTTTCAGTCCTCCGCTCTCGGCGACGGCGATCGATCTTAATAGCAAGCTCCATGAGCTTATCCAAAGTCTCCGGAACCGGGTACTGAATGAGACTTCTGATGAGCCGAGGCGAAACTGACTGCGCAAAGCAGGATCATTCCAGACACAGTCGTTCGACCAAGGCGAAACTCAGTACAATACGCCTCAGCTGGATTTTTACCCTGTTTTAACGCCCATAAATGGCTCTCTGCAGATTCTTCCCTATCCGGACCGTCATACAACAGACCTAAAGATTTAAAAAAGGCATCCACAGTGAGTAACGGTGAAACTCAGTACAATACGCCTCAGCTGGATTTTTACCCTCTGTTTTAACGCCCGTAAATGGCTCTCTGCAGATGCTTCCCTATCCGGATAGTCATACAACAGACCTAAAGATTTAAAAAAGGCATCCACAGTGAGTAATGCTGCATCATAGGGTTTTAGCCCAAAGGCCCAAGTTTGTGGGTCCCCCTGGAGTAAAGAAATAACTATGCCCACCCGCTGGGATTCTGAACCGGGGCCTTAAGCGAAAGTAAAGTTTACAGCTCTCCCGAAAATTAAAAAAATCTTTTCGGTTACCCCGAAAAGCGGTCGGGAAGATTCATCTTGGGCTCTGGAGCTACACTCGGGGAAGTTCGTAAAAGATCCTCCTGAGACCTCACCTGAAGGGTAAGATCCTGCACCATCTGAGTGAGATTCTGGATCTGGCTATCCAATACCTGGCTGTGATTCTGACCTTGCACTGAAGGATTAATGGGGAAAAAATTTCAAGGCCACCCTGGTTTGTTTTGTTGGCCGGTGATAATGTTATGTTTAATGTACTCGGAACCCAAGAGATTGGGTGGCAATAGAAGAGTTTCGAGTACCGAAACGTGAAGCTGCGGTAGAACTGAGATACAAAGCTATCCCTAACAAAAATCCCTGACTCAGTTGCCCCTCCCTAGTGGTCGATTAATGCCTGCAAGACTATGCTTTCTTGTGCCCACGGCAGCCGCGTTTGAACGGGCGGATTAGGTCTGCCCAGACTCCGAGGCACCCCCGGTCTTAATGGGTGACAATAAGTTAACCGAGACAGAGAGGACAAGGGGAAACTAACTAAGACTGACACAACAATGACGGAGAAGACTACAAAAAATAAATAACCAATTTATGTGCGGCCACCAAGAAAAACGGTAAACCAAAGTAACGCTGCCCAAGTGCTGAATACGAACCCGTCGTAGTACGGCAAGGACAACAATAGCAGAACCTCAGCAGAAAACACAATAACAAAAGAGTAATGAGAATACGGCTTCAGCCGTAAGGTGCGGCAGAGCCGCTACTCACGACAACGGGAAAGGTGCACGTAGGAAGCAACCAGGACCCCGCGGCTCAAGATTCAGTCAAGTACTGGAAGGCAGGAATAGATCCCCAGGACCGGATTCCGGAAAACAGGACACAGGATGCTGGAACGAACTGGCAGTAAGCAGGAACACTCCAGAGGCAGGGACAGGCTCCACAGGAATCTATCACCGGCGAGGCTGCACCGTCCTGGCTCCCATGAGAAAGGTCCTGCTGACCAATCATGGAACCGCCAGTCAGGCCAGCCCCCCGGACCCTAATTGCCCCAGCTGCTTAGTAACAGCCGGGACTGAAGTGCAGGGTGGCCGCCTGGCGTCCCCGGTTGCTAGGCCGGAGACGGACGCTCAGTGGCGGAAATGATGCGCCGCACCCGCTGCCTAGCAACGGCCAGGAGCCGGTGCGACCCGCCGCTGCTAACACTGTGAATACTTATATACATGTGATTTCTTAGTTTTTTATTTTTAAAAAAATTAGCAAAAATCTAAAAAAAAATGGGGTATTGGGGATCATTCCGAGTTGATTGCTAGCTGTCGTTGTTCGCAGCGCAGCAATCAGGCTAAAAATCTGCATTTATGCGCATCGTACTTTCACAAAAGCCAATGCAGTTTGAGTAGAGATAGATCTTGATCCAGAGGCACCTACAGGCTAAAGCTTTAGACTGTCCCAGAATGCATTGTGGGGCCTCCTCTATAACCCCGCCTAGAGGCACTGTGAGCTCAGTTTTGTTAACCAGTCCAATGCAGAAGCAGGTAAAAGAGAAGGCAGATGTTAGTCACATAGAACCACGTTCTCACAAAAGGAGAAGGGACTAGCGGCTAATGCCATACAAACCCAAAGAAGCTTGAGGAACTGCTTTAGGACATCCCCGATGTATTCCCTGTGGAACACAGTGTACCCCGCTGCAGAAAAAGAGATTTATGGTAGACTTACCATGGCTAAATCTCTTTCTGCAAGGTACACTGGGTTCCACAGGGCGCCCACCCTGACGCACTTAGCTTCTGCAAAAAAGCTAGAAGTCTGGAAGTGCTAAACTTGGAAACATCGTAATTCTTAGCAGCACACCAGGTGAAGTAAGAATTCCAGACCCTATAGTAAATCCGTGCAGAAGCCAGTTTGCTGGCCTTTAGCATAGTTTGCATAACTGCCTCGGAGAATCCATTGGTCCTCAGGAGTGAAGCTTCAAGAGCCACGCCGTCAAAGCCAGTCTGTCCAGATCCGGGTAGACACAAGGGCCCTGAATGAGGAGGTCTGGGCGTTGAGGAAGTAGAAGAGGATGCTCTATCGATAGACCCTGCAGGTCTGAGAACCAATGCCGTCTGGGCCACGCTGGAGCGACTAGAAGTAGTATTCCTCCTTCTTGCTTGAACTTCCGTAGTACCCTGGGCAGAAGTGACACTGGAGGGATCACGTAGGGCAGCCGAAAGTTCCATGGAATTGCCAGTGCATCCACAAACGCTGCTTGAGGATCCCTTGTTCTTGATCCGAAGACGCAGATGAGCCAACATCACGGCCATAACCTTGGTGAAGATCCGAGGGGCCGTGGCCATTCCAAACGGCAGAGCCTGGAACTGATAGTGAAGGTTTCCAATAGCAAAGCGCAGATATTGCTGATGCGATATAGCAATAGGTATATGCAGATAAGCATCTTGTATATCCAGGAATACCATATAATCTCCGGGTTCCATGGCCAGTACAATCGAGCGCAGTGTTTCCATACGGAACTTGGACACTCTCACAAATTTGTTCAGTGATTTGAGGTTAAGTATAGGCCGGAAAGACCCATTGGGTTTCGGGACCAGAAACAGGGTCGAGTAGTATCCTCCGCCTCTCTGGGACAGGGGTACCGGCACAACCACTCCTGTTTCCAGAAAGGGAACGCACAACCAGGTGTAGAGATTGCACCTTCAACGGGTCCAAAGGAATAACTATCGTGCAGAACTGGCGAGGGGGACGTCTCTTGAAAGAGACTGCGTATCTGTGAGAGATGACTTCTCACACCCATGCGTCTGAAGTGGTCTTTAACCAGACCTGGGTGAACTGCAGAAGTTGGCCTCCCACCCTGGGATCCCGGGGGGGGGAGGGGCCTGCCCCGTCATGCAGCAGGCTTGTCTTGTTTGGAAGCAGGCTGACGGGCGGCCCAGGATTGTTTTGTTTTGGGCTTGGTGGTTTTAGGAGAACGAGCTTGTCTCAGGTATGTCTGACCTTTTGCTTTCCTTTGAGGTTGAAAGGAACGAAAAGTGGTACTTTTTGCCTTTTGTGCAGAAGGATTAGTATTCGGGAGATATACAGTCTTAGCAGCCGCTAAGTCAGTCACGATCTTATTCAGATCTTCCCAAAATAGGATGTCTCCCTTAAAAGGAAGTACCTCCAAGGTCTTTTTGGAGTCCAGGTCCACCTTCCATGACCTCAACCACAGAATTCGGCGAGCCAGGATGGACGTAGTCGACGCCTTGGCCACCATTACACCTGCCTCAGAGGACGCCTCCTGAATATATTGGGAGGCGGCGGTGGTAATATGAGACAGATATTGTCTGGCAGTGTAGGATATATCCTGAGGCAGCTCGCAGCTCATCCTCTATTGCCTGAACCCATGCTTCAATTCCTTTAGCAGCTCAGGAGGCTGCTATAGTGGGTTTATGTACAGCACCTGTAATAGACTTTAGGCATCCCCACACGCTTATCTGTCGGTTCCTTCAGTGAGGTGACAGTGGTGACAGGCAGAGTAGTTGACACCACAAGACGGGTGACATGGGCATCCATCGGCAGTGAATTTTCCCACTTGTTACACAACTCAGCAGGGAGAGGATAACAAGCTAGCATCTTTTTAGACAGGGATAATTTCTTTCATGGAGAAGACCAGGGTTCCTGACGTATGTCTACTAAATTGTCAGAATGCCGTAAGACTACTTTAGCTACCTTTTGACGTTTAAACTTATCAGGTTTCTTAGATGCAGTAGTGGGATCTACATCATCATCGATTTGTAGAATCAACTTAATAGCCTCCACTAGGTCAGGGACATCAACCTGAGTTGTAGATTCCTCGTCAGAAGCAACTGTATCAGTGTCTGATGGATCAGTATACTCCCCATCCTCATCAGAAGTATCATCTGAGATATTAGTGGATTGTGAGGAGGAAGCGGCCCGCTTAGGTGACCCCTTGACCCCAGAGGGACATGGGGTAGGTTTTTGTCTAACCAAAGATTGATTCAATTGCTGCAACTGGGTAGGCAAATTATCCACCCAAGGCGGATTCACCATAGGGACAATACGTGGCTGCAGTGGCACAGGAGGTCCCATAGGGGGCATAAGGCTTGTCACAAGCGTATTGAGCATAGTTGAGAACGCCGCCCAAGGTGGCTCCTGATTGGTTACAGGAGCTGCGCCCTGACTGGGAGATGTATGGCACATATTACACAGACCATTAATTAAAGCTTCCCCTTCAGGCACATCCCTGGCGCATACCTGCATGATACAGGAGCGTCCGTGGATTTCCCGCCCTTTGTGTTAGACATTTTAGTGAATGTAACCGCAGAGCGTATGAGTATGATACAGCCATACAGAGTACAATACCTGCGAATAAATCCCCTAGTATGTGACAGCGTACACAGTACACAACACCAGCGTCTAAATCCGGTACTATGTGACTGCGTACACAGTACACAACACCAGTGAATAAATCTGGTATGATGTGACTGAGTACAAAGTAGAATACACTTAACGGTAAATACTGTGCAGCACTATATATGAGACCCTGACACACCTAGTCCTTTAGGGTACATAATACAGTGCTAGCTATAGCTGGGATACACTGAAAGTTAAATCCACACAGCAGACACAGACACACACAGTCACAGTGACAATGCAGATAATTATTTTAGTGAGACAATAAAACTGCACTGGACTAGTATATATATATATAAAACAATGCATATATATATATATATATATATATATATAAAACAATGCGCGGTCCGAGACCGGATGTATATATCAGAATACTCGTACAATATATTCTGGTAGAGGTACACTTGTTCTTAACTAACGCTGTCTTAAAATGACATGTAGAATACTTAAGTGTCTGTAAAATCACGGTGCTGATGTACAGGCGGATTTACAGAGGAGACCTTGCCCTGCAGTCCTGTAGACCAGTCACAGCTACTGTGAGAAGATGGAGCCCAGCGTCTCAGTCAGGGAGTGAGGGAGAGTGTGAGGCAGCTCCAGTGCGGGAACACCAGCAGTAGATGGCGCTCGGAGCTGGGGGGGGGGGGGGCTACAGGTCAAGCGCATTTCCCCTATGCTGGTCCTCACCAACGGGTACTATGGAACCTTATTAAAGTGGATAGTTTACTATCCGACCTGTGCTCCCATGCCCTGGTGGATATAGTGGGGTCCCTGCTCTGGCACAGTGTCCACGCCAGCGTCGCGGTCCGTCTCCTAAGACCGCATCCGGAACGTGATTTAATGGTGGGTCCTGCCTGGCGGACCCTCTTACCTCCTCCCTTACTAGCAGCCACGCGATCCAGGAGAGCGTCTGCGGTGGTGTGCCTAGGAACCAGAGCGTCTCCGCCGCAAGTACCCGGGAACAGAGCCAGCGGGAGTATGCAATGCTGCTGGGGAGGTGATGGAGCCGCAGCACAGCATGTCACACTGACCTATGAAGTGCTGCAGCCCTTGAAGTCTTCTAAACAGCTTTTTCAGGGCTGCCTAATGCAACCCCCCTGTTAAGTGACCTGCTTCATGCAGGCACCAACTCTAAAACTGAGCTGCTCACAGTGCCTGGAGGCGGGGTTATAGAGGAGGTCCCGCAATGCATTCTGGGGCAGTCTAAAGCTTTAGCCTGTTGGTGCCTCTGGATCAAGATCCATCTCTACACCGCCGATATATTCCCTGTGGAACACAGCGTACCCCGCTGCAGAAATTACAATTAACTACAGGTAGAGATTTATCAATGCTCACCCAGGGTAAATGCGCCCCCCCCCCCCCCCACACACACACACACACAAAATGTAACAACAACAAAATACATATGATATATATATATATATATATATATAGACTTGTGTATTAAAGCATCACAAAATACAATGCATAACCGACGTTTCGGGGCTCGCAGCCCCTTCTTCAAGGTGTATGTGATGTGTGTCTGAAGCTTACCTTTTAAACCGTGGGTTACCCGCCAAACGAACGTGAAGACGGACGCCTCCGACCACTCTGTCTCCGCCGCGCTCCCCGGACTTCCGGGGTCCGCTAAGGATGACATCACGCGTCCATGCGTCGGGTTGCTATGGTAGCAGCCGGCGCGTAGGATCGCGCTGGCCGGGGCTGTCAAAACACAAATAAGTGATAAAGAATAAAAGAATATGAAACACCCATGCAGTGTGTGCCTAAATGCAGTTAAAATGAGGGATATTCCCTAGGGCATAAACATAGAGGTGGACGAATTACTGGGGATGTGATGTATGATAGTGGACAATCTCCTATTATCAGGACCCATAATGACCTTATAGTGAGTTATGCTGATGGCCATGAAGGTTAAGTGTGATCACTCTCCCCAGATGTCTACTGATTGGAACCCTGTTATGAAGTCACCATATGTGCAAGGTATTTGATGACCTAAACCTTAAATCCCAGACATGTAGCAGATAGATAGGCAAACAATGGTATTCTCTATATTCCCCTTGGTGTTGGGTTCTATGTACAAAAGTCCATCTAAAGCCCACCACGGTAGGTCCATCTTGGTATTCAGTCCCACTTAATGAAGGGAATTCCATGCTATGTTCTCATTTAAGCCCATGGGGCTTATTGTATTAAGTTTGAAGATCCACCTCGCTTCCAACGTGAGGAGTTTACCTCCTCTGTCTCCTCCTCGGATGGTATCTGGTACTTGGTCTATAAGTATGTGTTTGAGTGAGTTCAGTGGGTGTCTCATCTCGGCAAAGTGCCTGGCTATAGGTTGATCGATCTTTTTCCCAGACAGCGCTTGGCTGATGGCGGATCTATGTAAAGCCATACGTTCTCTTGCTGTCCTGATAGTCTTCCCCACATAGCCTTTGACACATGGGCATATTATAAGGTAGACTATGTATTTGGAGGTACAAGTTAAAACTTGCCTTATTTGTCCCACTTTCTCAGACAGGGGAAACTTGAAAGAAGATCCTGTTAACATGTGTGTACACGTGGTACACCCTAAACACCTATAGCATCCAGGCTTTTTGGTTAGAAAGTTGGAAGAGGAAATGTCGTTGAACCCTGTTATATCTGGGTGGACTATGCTGTCCTTGATATTTTTTCCTCTCAGGAAACAAGCCATGGGTCTCTTGGATCTAAAGCATTTGAGATTTTCATCTGTTGCCACTATGGGCCAGAGGGCTCTCACTGCTCTCTGGACCACTGGGCTGGTAGTGGTGTATGTAGTCTTCCATGGGATCACCTGTTGGATTGGTTCTGTGGTCTTGGCAGATGATGTGAATTGGCTGTCCATTGATAAGACTTCCTCCTTCTGCTGTGTTAGCAAGGACCAGTCGTATCCTCTTTGGACAAATTTTTGTATTAGAGAATCAAGTTGGGTTATCAAAGTCGATCTGTCACTGTTGATCCTAGCTAATCTCAACATTTGGGATTTAGGTAGACCTTTGATCAAAGATCTCGGGTGGTGGCTATTTGCCCTCAGGAGATTATTTTTGTCAGTCGGTTTTGTATACACTGACGTAGACACAACTTGATTTAGACATGTGACATGGACATCCAAGTAATCTGCCTCTGTGGTGCTGAATTTAAAGGTGAACTTGATGGGTGAGTTGATAGAGTTAATGTGGTTCATCAATTGCATAAATTTCTCTTCGCCACCTGTCCATACCATGAAGACATCATCTATGAATCTTGTGTATAGCAAAATATGCTCCGATATGTTGTCATCTAGGAAGAAAAATTTCTTCTCCTCCTGAAACATGAAAATGTTAGCATAAGACGGGGCGACTGAGCTCCCCATGGCGCAGAGTTAATGTGGTTCAGCCAATTCACATCATCTGCCAAGACCACAGAACCAATCCAACAGGTGATCCCATGGAAGACTACATACACCACTACCAGCCCAGTGGTCCAGAGAGCAGTGAGAGCCCTCTGGCCCATAGTGGCAACAGATGAAAACCTCAAATGCTTTAGATCCAAGAGACCCATGGCTTGTTTCCTGAGAGGAAAAAATATCAAGGACAGCATAGTCCACCCAGATATAACAGGGTTCAACGACATTTCCTCTTCCAACTTTCTAACCAAAAAGCCTGGATGCTATAGGTGTTTAGGGTGTACCACGTGTACACACATGTTAACAGGATCTTCTTTCAAGTTTCCCCTGTCTGAGAAAGTGGGACAAATAAGGCAAGTTTTAACTTGTACCTCCAAATACATAGTCTACCTTATAATATGCCCATGTGGCAAAGGCTATGTGGGGAAGACTATCAGGACAGCAAGAGAACGTATGGCTTTACATAGATCCGCCATCAGCCAAGCACTGTCTGGGAAAAAGATCGATCAACCTATAGCCAGGCACTTTGCCGAGATAAGACACCCACTGAACTCACTCAAACACATACTTATAGACCAAGTACCAGATACCATCCGAGGAGGAGACAGAGGAGGTAAACTCCTCACGTTGGAAGCGAGGTGGATCTTCAAACTTAATACAATAAGCCCCATGGGCTTAAATGAGAACATAGCATGGAATTCCCTTCATTAAGTGGGACTGAATACCAAGATGGACCTACCGTGGTGGGCTTTAGATGGACTTTTGTACATAGAACCCAACACCAAGGGGAATATAGAGAATACCATTGTTTGCCTATCTATCTGCTACATGTCTGGGATTTAAGGTTTAGGTCATCAAATACCTTGCACATATGGTGACTTCATAACAGGGTTCCAATCAGTAGACATCTGGGGAGAGTGATCACACTTAACCTACATGGCCATCAGCATAACTCACTATAAGGTCATTATGGGTCCTGATAATAGGAGATTGTCCACTATCATACATCACATCCCCAGTAATTCGTCCACCTCTATGTTTATGCCCTAGGGAATATCCCTCATTTTAACTGCATTTAGGCACACACTGCATGGGTGTTTCATATTCTTTTATTCTTTATCACTTATTTGTGTTTTGACAGCCCCGGCCAGCGCGATCCTACGCGCCGGCTGCTACCATAGCAACCCGACGCATGGACGCGTGATGTCATCCTTAGCGGACCCCGGAAGTCCGGGGAGCGCGGCGGAGACAGAGTGGTCGGAGGCGTCCGTCTTCACGTTCGTTTGGCGGGTAACCCACGGTTTAAAAGGTAAGCTTCAGACACACATCACATACACCTTGAAGAAGGGGCTGCGAGCCCCGAAACGTCGGTTATGCATTGTATTTTGTGATGCTTTAATACACAAGTCTTTTGTTTGACAAGCCCTGGAGTGCCGCTGATTTCTTTCTGTATACCATTACCTAAACCTCGGAGGGCACCCAGGCTAATTTCATTTCGTACTCAGGGAGTGCCGGGCTGTTCTACAGTATATATATATATAGATATATAATATTTTTATATTTAGTTTATAATAAACATATTTTGTTAAGTAGGGTGTGGTACAAACTGTTGATGTTTAAGATGTCAACAATTGACATGTCCACATCAGAATACATCAGCAGACCTGATAGAACATCACGTGGTAGAGTTTATCCTATAGAGATACAGGTAGGGGACAAGTTTTACTCTTTAGGTACTATACATCATAAGATGTGATATGCTTCAGCAAAAAAGTTTAAAAAATAATGAAATGTAAATACCAAACACATCAGGCATAGAATGAACATGTCTGCAACCTACAACTCCATCTAATCATGGGGGTCATTCTGAGTTGATCGCTCGCTAGCTAGTTTTAGCAGCCGTGCAAACGTTATGCTGCCGCCCACTGGGGAGTGTATTTTA
This sequence comes from Pseudophryne corroboree, assembly GCF_028390025.1. NCBI lineage: Eukaryota > Metazoa > Chordata > Amphibia > Anura > Myobatrachidae > Pseudophryne > Pseudophryne corroboree. The sequence goes on from NC_086451.1 coordinate 82,919,176, forward strand.
GCTTAGTAGAAGTGCGTACGCTTGTGCAGCCGAGCTCAGCAAAAACAGTTTGTGCAGTTTCAGAGTAGCTCTGAACCCACTCAGCGCTTGCGATCACTTCAGCCTATTTGTGTCCGGATTTGACATCATACACCCACCCAGCGAACGCCCAGCCAACGTCTGCGTTTTTTCAGACATGCCTGTGTTTTTGCAAACACTCCCTGAAAACGGTCAGTTGACACCCAGTAACGCCCCCTTCCTGTCAATCTTCTTGCGGCAGTCAGTGCGAAGGAAAATTTAGCTAGAACCTGAGTACAAACACAAAGGGCTTTGTACCCGTATGTCGCGCATTGCGGGGCATACGCATAAATTACGTTTTTTCACCTGATTGCTGCGCTGCGAAAATCGGCAGCGAGCGATCAACTCGAAATGACCCCCCATATGCAGTATCTAGGGAAATTTACAGAATTTATGACCCAGTGACCAGGGAATCCAACCCTGGTACCTATCAGGGTCGAACCCGGGTAAGGCTGCAGTATAATACCCCTTTCACACCGCCAGCTATGATCACGGGTTATTGGCACATGAGCGCGCATAACCCGTGTTCATGTGCGGTCTGAAAGCCGCCAGGGGAAAAATAGCAGGTTGAGCGACCCGGTATTTCAACCCTGGTAGGGAGCAGGGTTGAACTCGTGTTCAACCTGGCTCGACGTGCGGTGTGCACGGGAGCTGGGTCATGCTACCCGTTTCCCGTTCATTGTGTGTGTACGGGTGGTGCTTGGAGATCATGTGATCTCCAAGTGCTGCCCCCGCTGACGTCACCAACCCTGAAATATACCAGGTTGCAGACAGCGGCAGCAGTGTGCATCCTAAGAGCTCCCGTGTCAGGCTCCCGGGTGCAACCCGCCTCAGGCGGTGTGAAAGCGGTATCAATGGATGACCCGTATCATCCAACCTGGGTCCTCTTAACAGCCTATGGAGAGCCAGTTCACTGTATGCCCCCAGGCCTTCTCTGGACTGTAAATAGATGCTGTGCCCATGCGCACAGCGTTGTTCACCAGCTCCTTACCCACGGTTTGTGCTCCCCCTAACTACAACCCCTCCCAGGGGTTAAATATTAATAATCTGAACCATTTTACAGGTGGTTCAGATGAAACCTCAAATTATTCCCATCTCTAATGGCCAATGCACCCCTAGTCTGTCTGAGGCTCGTTACGTAAAACCCGCACATAACTGCTATACGTGTACTGCTGTAATTACATGCTGTCGTTGTTAGTGTAATAGTACAAAGGGGGTCATTCCGAGTTGATCGATCGCTAGCTATTTTTTGCAGCGCTGCGATCAGATAGTCACCGCCTATGGGGGGGAGTGTATTTTCGCTTTGCAAGTGTGCGAACGCTTATGCAGCCGAGCGGTACGAAAAACGGGTTTTATGGTAAGAACTTACCTTTGTTAAAACTCTTTCTGCGAGGTACTTTGGGCTCCACAAGGAATGGACAATGGGGTGTAGAGTAGGCTCAAAGCTTTGACTGTTCCCAGAATGCATAGCGCCGCCTCCTATATCACCCCGCCTCCCTGCACAGGATCTCAGTTTTTAGTTAACCAGTCCAATGCAGTAGCAGGAAAAGAGACGACAACGGTTAGTAGCCACAACACCGCATTCTCACGACAGGAGACGTGTCAGCGGCTAATGCCATACCAACCCAAAGAAGCTAAGTGCGTCAGGGTGGGCGCCTTGTGGAGCCCAGAGTACCTCACAGAAAGTGTTTTAACAAAGGTAAGTTCTTACCATAAAACTCGTTTTCTGCTGCGGGGTACACTGGGCTCCACAAGGAATGGACAATGGGGATGTCCTAAAGCAGTTCCTTATGGGAGGAGACACACTGTAGCGGGCACAAGAACCCGGCGTCCAAAGGAAGCATACTGGGAAGCGGCAGTATCGAAGGCATAGAACCTTATGAACGTGTTCACAGAGGACCACGTACCCGCCTTGCACAATTGTTCAAGGGTCGCACCACGTTGGGACGCCCAAGAAGGTCCAACAGACCGAGTAGAATGGGCCTTAATGTGATCAGGAGCAGAGAGACCAGCCTTCACATAAGCATGTGCAATCACCATTCTAATCCATCTGGCCAGAGTTTGCTTGTGAGCAGGCCAGCCCCGTTTGTGAAACCCAAACACAACAAAAAGAGAATCAGATTTCCTAATAGGAGCAGTTCTCTTCACATAGATACGGAGAGCCCGTACCACATCCAAAGACCGCTCTTTGGGAGAAAGATCAGGAAAAACAAGTGCCGGAACTACAATCTCCTGATTAAGATGGAACGAAGAAACCACCTTAGGTAGATAGCCGGGACGAGTCCTAAGAACCGCCCGGTCACGGTGAAATATCAGATATGGGGAACTACAGGACAAGGCACCCAAATCCAACACTCTTCTAGCTGAAGCAATAGCCAGCAGAAACACCACCTTAAGGGAAAGCCACTTAAGGTCAGCTGAACCAAGAGGTTCAAACGGATACTCTTGTAACGCCTCCAAAACCACCGACAAGTCCCAAGGAGCCACAGGCGGGACATAGGGAGGTTGGATACGCAACACGCCCTGAGTAAAGGTATGCACATCAGGTAAGGTCGCAATTTTTCTCTGAAACCACACCGACAAGGCAGATATTTGAACCTTGAGGGAGGCCAGACGCAGGCCTAAGTCCAGGCCCTGCTGAAGAAAAGCCAATAACTTGGCTATACTAAACTTGGAAGCGTCATAATCGTTAGATGCGCACCAAACAAAGTAAGAATGCCAGACCCTATAGTAAATCCGAGCCGAAGCCGGTTTCCGGGCCTGCAACATAGTTTGAATGACCGCCTCAGAAAACCCTTTAGCCCTTAAGACGGAAGCTTCAAGAGCCACGCCGTCAAAGACAGCCGGGCTAGGTCCTGGTAGACACAGGGGCCCTGAACGAGGAGGTCTGGGCGTTGTGGAAGTAGAATTGGACGCTCTGACGATAGGCCTTGCAGGTCTGAGAACCAGTGCCGTCTGGGCCACGCTGGAGCTATGAGAAGCAGAATTCCTTTTTCTTGCTTGAACTTCCGAATTACCCTGGGCAGGAGTGACACCGGAGGGAACACGTACGGCAGCCGAAACCTCCACGGTACCGCCAGATGCATCCACGAATGCTGCTTGAGGATCCCTTGTCCTTGCTCCGAAGACCGGAACCTTGTGATTGTGTCGAGACGCCATCAGATCTACGTCTGGAAGGCTCCACCTTTCCACTAGAAGTTGAAACACTTCTGGATGGAGGCTTCACTCGCCGGCAAGCACGTCCTGACGACTGAGAAAGTCCGCTTCCCAATTCAGGACTCGCGGAATGAATATTGCCGATATGGCCGGTAGATGGCGTTCTGCCCACTGTAGAATCCGTGAGACTTCTTTCATTGCTAGGTGGCTTCGAGTGCCGCCTTGATGATTTATGTAAGACACTGTGGTGGCGTTGTCCGACTGTACTTGAACAGGACGGTTCTGAATTAAATGCTGGACTAGGTTCAAAGCATTGAAGACTGCCTGCAACTCCAGAATGTTGATCGAGAGGAGGGATCCTCCTTGGTCCACCGCCCCTGAAGGGAGTGTTGCTCCAGCACCACGCCCCAACCTCTTAGACTGGCATCTTTCGTCAACAGGACCCAGACGGATATCCAGAACGGACGGCCCCTGCACAGTTGTTGGTCCCGGAGCCAGTGCCGTCTGGGCCACGCTGGAGCTATGAGAAGCAGAATTCCTTTTTCTTGCTTGAACTTCCGAATTACCCTGGGCAGGAGTGACACCGGAGGGAACACGTACGGCAGCCGAAACCTCCACGGTACCGCCAGATGCATCCACGAATGCTGCTTGAGGATCCCTTGTCCTTGCTCCGAAGACCGGAACCTTGTGATTGTGTCGAGACGCCATCAGATCTACGTCTGGAAGGCTCCACCTTTCCACTAGAAGTTGAAACACTTCTGGATGGAGGCTTCACTCGCCGGCAAGCACGTCCTGACGACTGAGAAAGTCCGCTTCCCAATTTAGGACTCGCGGAATGAATATTGCCGATATGGCCGGTAGATGGCGTTCTGCCCACTGTAGAATCCGTGAGACTTCTTTCATTGCTAGGTGGCTTCGAGTGCCGCCTTGATGATTTATGTAAGACACTGTGGTGGCGTTGTCCGACTGTACTTGAACAGGACGGTTCTGAATTAAATGCTGGACTAGGTTCAAGGCATTGAAGACCGCCCGCAACTCCAGAATATTGATCGAGAGGAGGGATCCTCCTTGGTCCACCGCCCCTGAAGGGAGTGTTGCTCCAGCACCGCGCCCCAACCTCTTAGACTGGCATCTTTCGTCAACAGGACCCAGTCGGATATCCAGAACGGCCGGCCCCTGCACAGTTGTTGGTCCCGAAGCCACCAGAGCAGCGTCAGACGAACCTCCGGAGTCAATGAGATCATTTGAGACCTGACCCGGTGAGGCAGGCCGTCCCATTTGGCTAGAATCAGCCTCTGGAGAGGGCGAGAGTGAAATTGAGCGTACTCCACCATGTCGAATGCTGACACCATGAGGCCCAGCACCTGCATCGCCAAATGTATCGACACTTGCGGACGAGATAGAAAGCAACGAATCCTGTCCTGAAGTTTCAGGACTTTCTCCTGAGACAGGAACAACCGCTGGTTGTGAGTGCCCAATAGTGCTCCCAGATGCACCATGCTCTGAGCAGGGATCAGGGATGACTTCTTCCAGTTGATGAGCCACCCGTGGGCTTGCAGAAACCAGACCGTCACATCTAGATGACACAGGAGAAGTTCTGGGGAATTTGCCAGGATTAACAAGTCGTCCAAATACGGCAGTATCCTGACCCCTTGGCGGCGGAGTACCACCATCAACACCGCCATGACTTTTGTAAAGACTCGCGGAGCCGTTGTTAAACCAAAAGGTAACGCCCGAAATTGGTAATGGCAGTTGCCAATCACAAATCTCAGGTATTGCTGATGAGACACTGCTATAGGAATATGCAGGTAAGCATCCTGTATATCCAGGGAGACCATGAAGTCCCCAGGTTCCAAGGCCAGAACTATAGAGCGAAGGGTTTCCATTCGGAACTTGGAAACCTTCACAAACCTGTTCAATGCCTTGAGGTTGAGAATGGGCCGGGAGGACCCATTCGGTTTCGGGACTAGAAACAGCGGAGAATAGTACCCCCGGCCCCTCTGCACAAGAGGCACCTGTACTACGACTCCTGTATCCAGGAGGGTCTGTACCACCGAATGTAGAGTGTTTGCCTTTGTCTTGTTCAACGGGACATCTGTCTGGCAAAATCGATGAGGGGGTCGGTTTTTGAAGGCTATGGCGTAACCTTGAGTGACGACTTCCCGTGCCCAGGCATCTGAAGTGGTCTTCAACCATTCCTGGGTATACCCTAGAAGCCGGCTCCCCACCCTGGGATCTCCCAGAGGGAGGCCCGCCCCGTCATGCGGCAGGCTTATCTGTCTTGGAAGCTGGCTGATGGGCCGCCCAGGCTCTTTTGGGCTTAGGCTTACCAGGTTTGGAAGTGCGGGCCTGCTTGTTGTACGCCTGACCTTTTGCTTTACCTGAAGGACGAAAGGGGCGAAAGGAAGTACCTTTAGCCTTCGACACAGCAGCAGTACTTGGCAGACAGGCAGTTTTGGCAGTAGCCAAGTGTCAAAGTCGAAAAATATTGCAGTACACACATCACGTACAAACTACACACAGATGGCCTCCGCGCGTGTACTTGTTCTGCTGTGCGTGCACATATTTGCAATTTGCGTATGGTCGCTCCCGCGGTCCTGCGCATCAGCGCGTGGTATGGGTATTCACGGTAGAGTTTGTGAACGCATGGAGAGCTATCAAAACACATTACATATTTAATCCAAATAGTGCACAATGTACACATAGCCTCCCTGCACCACATCAGAAAGTAACAGCAGTTTAAATGGTTTCAGAACAAAGGGATTCACCTTTTCAGAATAGGAGGGGACAGAACAAGGTTATAAGGTGGTGTTTGGTATCCAGCTGAAGGGTATTTTAAGGGTAACATTCCGGTGTTGGTTTGAGGAAGATCGCATGTTCCTGCGGATAGTTATGTGCAGGAGCAGAATATAGATATAATAATAATAATAATAATAATTTTATTTATATAGCGCTCTTTCTCCAACAGGACTCAAGGCGCTTTACAGACATCAAAAACAATACACATGATACAAAGGATTTAAGTAATACAGCAATAGATAAGCCACACAGACATAAAAGAAAACCTTAAGCACACAGAAAGCATAATGCAGGATTGGTGTAAGCATTTTGGGTAATAACTTCCAAGGGTTGTGTATACCACCCTCACAGGTACCAAGTGCGGCAGCCATCTTGGGCGCTCAGCGTAGGATTACCCAGGGTGGAATAGTCTACCCCTAGAAGAGATGACACAAAATGGGGGTGATTTCAGAGTCCTACAGTTTAGAGTAGGGTTCCAACAAAACCACAAGGTCCATGTATTTTTCATTCCATCCACAAGTGTACCATATGGGGCAGCCATGTTGGGCGCACTTTGAAGGTTACACTGTGGGAAGTGAGCCATAAAAGGGCCAAGTTCATATATGGGAAGACTGATGCTTATGTAGTAGTATGATGTACCCTGCATGTAGGGCACAATGGAAAGATGTGCAATCAGTGGAGGTTAACATTACAGGAAAAACACATGGTGGGGTGGAAGCGAGCTATTGAAGGAAAAAAAAACCCACACACAATAGCAGGTAACTAGTGGCAGAAGTAAAATTGGGATAACATTATTTTGGTAAGATCATAGTATGGGTGGGTAGGAGAATGTGGGGGGCATACTCAGAAGCAATGGGGATGTCCCTGCTGATCCTGGTCCTGGTGCTCTGCCCCCACAGTTCCCTGTTCATCTTGATGGTTAGGCCCAGGGGCAGACTTGATGTTCTCAGCCAGAGAGGTGGTAAGCCTGGTCTTGGTGTTCTCATGTTTGAGGCGAGGTGAGGCCACATAAAGTTCGAGAGTTTTTAGGTTGTAATGCAGTCCTTCTGTTAATTTGTAAGTTTGCTTGCCTTCTGTTTTCCTTCGGTTTAACACAGGTATAACACTGCTATTGATATTAGCTGCCACTTAATAACTAGCCACTTCATACACTAGCCACTGCAGCGTCCTAATAGGCCTTGCATCCTATACTATACTGAATAAGTAAGTCTACAAACACATGTTCTTTATGATTACAACCCCCTCCCCCACACAGCAACCCTCCACCAAAAGGTGTTAATCAACTACCAAATGTGAGGTCACTAAACCCCAGTCAAAGTTTTTGCTGACTACAGATAAAAATCCACTTAAACAATTTACCAAATATATCTTTTAGCAAGAAACAAACAGTGGTCAGCACTCTGCTGTAGTTACCAAATATATCTTTTAGCAAGAAACAAACAGTGGTCAGCACTCTGCTGTAGTTACCAAATATATCTTTTAGCAAGAAACAAACAGTGGTCAGCACTCTGCTGTAGTTACCAAATACAGTAAACTGTATTTACTGTACATTATGTATGCGGCGAGAATCCAGAGGAGACCACCTACATGAGCAGTTGGATCAGACATCGCCCACCTATTCAAACCGACCTATGACCTCTTCTGTACTGTAAATGTGCATCCCTGTGTCCAATGGACAAAGAGATTACAGTATCTATTGTATTGCTTTTTGGAAGAAGTGTATAAAGAGAGCCTGCTGCTGGCCTGGTCAGACACAAGACTCACAACGTTATCTATCAGATAACGGAGGACCGGACCGGACCGCGAAGCGCAAGCGAATTCACTCACGTATGTACCATTGAATGTAGCCATTTACTCTGTTATATTTGTATTGTATTATTTGTATTGTAACTAGAGATGTGCACTTGAAATTTTTCGGGTTTTGTGTTTTGGTTTTGGGTTCGGTTCCGCGGCCGTGTTTTGGGTTCGACCGCGTTTTGGCAAAACCTCACCGAATTTTTTTTGTCGGATTCGGGTGTGTTTTGGATTCGGGTGTTTTTTTCAAAAAAACACTAAAAAACAGCTTAAATCATAGAATTTGGGGGTCATTTTGATCCCAAAGTATTATTAACCTCAAAAACCATAATTTACACTCATTTTCAGTCTATTCTGAATACCTCACACCTCACAATATTATTTTTAGTCCTAAAATTTGCACCGAGGTCGCTGGATGACTAAGCTAAGCGACCCTAGTGGCCGACACAAACACCGGGCCCATCTAGGAGTGGCACTGCAGTGTCACGCAGGATGGCCCTTCCAAAAAACACTCCCCAAACAGCACATGACGCAAAGAAAAAAAGAGGCGCAATGAGGTAGCTGTGTGAGTAAGATAAGCGACCCTAGTGGCCGACACAAACACCGGGCCCATCTAGGAGTGGCACTGCAGTGTCACGCAGGATGGCCCTTCCAAAAAACACTCCCCAAACAGCACATGACGCAAAGAAAAAAAGAGGCGCAATGAGGTAGCTGTGTGAGTAAGATAAGCGACCCTAGTGGCCGACACAAACACCTGGCCCATCTAGGAGTGGCACTGCAGTGTCACGCAGGATGGCCCTTCCAAAAAACACTCCCCAAACAGCACATGACGCAAAGAAAAATTAAAGAAAAAAGAGGTGCAAGATGGAATTGTCCTTGGGCCCTCCCACCCACCCTTATGTTGTATAAACAGGACATGCACACTTTAACCAACCCATCATTTCAGTGACAGGGTCTGCCACACGACTGTGACTGAAATGACGGGTTGGTTTGGACCCCCACCAAAAAAGAAGCAATTAATCTCTCCTTGCACAAACTGGCTCTACAGAGGCAAGATGTCCACCTCATCATCATCCTCCGATATATCACCGTGTACATCCCCCTCCTCACAGATTATCAATTCGTCCCCACTGGAATCCACCATCTCAGCTCCCTGTGTACTTTGTGGAGGCAATTGCTGCTGGTCAATGTCTCCACGGAGGAATTGATTATAATTCATTTTAATGAACATCATCTTCTCCACATTTTCTGGAAGTAACCTCGTACGCCGATTGCTGACAAGGTGAGTGGCGGCACTAAACTGTCACGATCCGGGTATCTGGACGCCATTTCTTACCCATCAGATGCCTCCTAAGGCTGGCTCAGCGCTCCAGGACCGGATCCCATCTGTTATCCTAATGTTCACATTCCTGCATCCTCTCCTGTCTCTCTGAGACGCTGTCACAGTAACGCCTTATTACATCTGGCATGGCGTCTCCCGCGGCCTCCGCCGCCGTCCCTGAGCTTCTGCATGCAGAGTGTCAGAGTGGCGATTACGTCAGCCGCGGCCTCCGCTGTGTCCGCGTGGTTGGATGTGCACTTGTCAGCCTGGCGTCTCCTGTCTCCAGTGGCCGGCGCCGCCATTACTGTTTTCATTACCACATGGATTACAAACCAAACTTCCCTCCAAGTGTCTGCATGGGCGCAGCCATCTTGGATTCTGTCAGCTGATCATTTCCTCCAATCTGTTGTCAGTTTTGTTAATCTGCATAATTGCCTAGCCAATCCCTTCCTTGCTGCAGGTATAAATACACTGTGCCTGAGCAAGGAAGGCGTCAGTGCTTTGGTTGTCAAACCTAGTTCCTGTTTGTCTCTCTCCTGTGATTGTCTTCCAGGTTCCAGCTCCTGTCTCAAGACTTCCACCATAGAGACCCGCACCAGCATTCCACCTGCGGTGTAGCCTGACTCTCCAATCCATTGTGGATTCATCTGTTTCCAGCTACAACATTACCTGCTTCCAGCTCAGCTTCCAGCAGAGTACAACTTCTCTTAAAGGGCCGGTGTCCTTTCTACACTTTACCACTCTCCACCGGTATTATTATTTCTCCGCTCTCAAGTTCTACATTTCAGTTCATATTTCATCGCTCCCAAGTTCATTTATTATTTAACTGGTTCCAGCCAGTATCCACTCCGTGCTAACAACAGTCTGGTTCCAGCCAGTATCCACAGCAGCCGTTTTATCTTCAGCAACCCAGCTTTTCCTGGAACACCAGCTGGCACAATCCTGGGTTATCTCCATTGCTACAGTCGGGCCTGGTAAGGACTTTCCATCTAGAAGATTATAAGAACTATCTCACACTACCAGTGCCCTGTGGCTCCTGCCATCCTGTAGTACCCAGGAACTGTATTTATTCTTTGCTGACTTTTACGTTTTCTTTCACTGCTGCTGTGTTGCGGAGTTGTCATAATAAACATCATTGACTTTTATCCAAGTTGTCGTGGTCACGCCTTCGGGCAGTTATTATTCATGTTACTTACATGTCCGGGGGTCTGATACAACCTCCCAGGTTCCGGTACATCTCAGCCCCTACAACTGAGGCTGCCTCCCGTCAGCTCAGGCCCTCAGTTGTGACATAAACACTCTTTCGGAGTACACACTTGTGGGAGGGCAACTTCGGTAGAATAAAGCCAGTTTGTGCAAGGGCCTCCAAATTGCCTCTTTTTCCTGCCAGTATAAGTACGGACTGTGTGACGTGCCTACTTGGATGCGGTCACTCATATAATCCTCCACCATTCTTTCAATGGGGAGAGAATCATATGCAGTGACAGTAGACATGTCCGTAATCGTTGACAGGTCCTTCAGTCCGGACCAGATGTCAGCATCAGCAGTCGCTCCAGACTGCCCTGCATCACCGCCAGCGGGTGGGCTCGGAATTCTGAGCCTTTTCCTCGCACCCCCAGTTGCGGGAGAATGTGAAGGAGAAGATGTTGACAGGTCGCGTTCCGCTTGACTTGACAATTTTCTCACCAGCAGGTCTTTGAACCCCAGCAGACTTGTGTCTGCCGGAAAGAGAGATCCAAGGTAGGTTTTAAATCTAGGATCGAGCACGGTGGCCAAAATGTAGTGCTCTGATTTCAACAGATTGACCACCCGTGAATCCTTGTTAAGCGAATTAAGGGCTCCATCCACAAGTCCCACATGCCTAGCGGAATCGCTCCGTGTTAGCTCCTCCTTCAATGTCTCCAGCTTCTTCTGCAAAAGCCTGATGAGGGGAATGACCTGACTCAGGCTGGCAGTGTCTGAACTGACTTCACGTGTGGCAAGTTCAAAGGGCAGCAGAACCTTGCACAACGTTGAAATCATTCTCCACTGCGCTTGAGACAGGTGCATTCCACCTCCTATATCGTGCTGAATTGTATAGGCTTGAATGGCCTTTTGCTGCTCCTCCAACCTCTGAAGCATATATAGGGTTGAATTCCACCTCGTTACCACTTCTTGCTTCAGATGATGGCAGGGCAGGTTCAGGCGTTTTTGGTGTTGCTCCAGTCTTCTGTACGTGGTGCCTGTACGCCGAAAGTGTCCCGCAATTCTTCTGGCCACCGACAGCATCTCTTGCACGCCCCTGTCGTTTTTTAAAAAATTCTGCACCACCAAATTCAAGGTATGTGCAAAACATGGGACGTGCTGGAATTTGCCCAGATTTAATGCACACACAATATTGCTGGCGTTGTCCGATGCCACAAATCCACAGGAGAGTCCAATTGGGGTAAGCCATTCCGCGATGATCTTCCTCAGTTGCCGTAAGAGGTTTTCAGCTGTGTGCGTATTCTGGAAACTGGTGATACAAAGCGTAGCCTGCCTAGGAAAGAGTTGGCATTTGCGAGATGCTGCTACTGGTGCCGCCACTGCTGTTCTTGCGGCGGGAGTCCATACATCTACCCAGTGGGCTGTCACAGTCATATAGTCCTGACCCTGCCCTGCTCCACTTGTCCACATGTCCGTGGTTAAGTGGACATTGGGTACAGCTGCATTTTTTAGGACACTGGTGACTCTTTTTCTGAGGTCTGTGTACATTTTTGGTATCGCCTGCCTAGAGAAATGGAACCTAGATGGTATTTGGTACCGGGGACACAGTACCTCCAACAAGTCTCTAGTTGGCTCTGCAGTAATGATGGATACCGGAACCACGTTTCTCACCACCCAGGATGCCAAGGCCTCAGTTATCCGCTTTGCAGCAGGATGACTGCTGTGATATTTCATCTTCCTCGCAAAGGACTGTTGGACAGTCAATTGCTTGGTGGAAGTAGTAAAAGTGGTCTTACGATTTCCCCTCTGGGATGACCATCGACTCCCAGCAGCAACAACAGCAGCGCCAGCAGCAGTAGGCGTTACACGCAAGGATGCATCGGAGGAATCCCAGGCAGGAGAGGAATCGTCAGAATTGCCAGTGACATGGCCTGCAGGACTATTGGCATTCCTGGGGAAGGAGGAAATTGACACTGAGGGAGTTGGTGGGGTGGTTTGCGTGAGCTTGGTTACAAGAGGAAGGGATTTACTGGTCAGTGGACTGCTTCCGCTGTCGCCCAAAGTTTTTGAACTTGTCACTGACTTATTATGAATGCGCTGCAGGTGACGTATAAGGGAGGATGTTCCGAGGTGGTTAACGTCCTTACCCCTACTTATTACAGCTTGACAAAGGCAACACACGGCTTGACAAATGTTGTCCGCATTTCTGTTGAAATACTTCCACACCGAAGAGCTGATTTTTTTGGTATTTTCACCAGGCATGTCAACGGCCATATTCCTCCCACGGACAACAGGTGTCTCCCCGGGTGCCTGACTTAAACAAACCACCTCACCATCAGAATCCTCCTTGTCAATTTCCTCCCCAGCGCCAGCAACACCCATATCCTCCTCATCCTGGTGTACTTCAACACTGACATCTTCAATCTGACTATCAGGAACTGGACTGCGGGTGCTCCTTCCAGCACTTGCAGGGGGCGTGCAAATGGTGGAAGGCGCATGCTCTTCACGTCCAGTGTTGGGAAGGTCAGGCATCGCAACCGACACAATTGGACTCTCCTTGTGGATTTGGGATTTCGAAGAACGCACAGTTCTTTGCTGTGCTTTTGCCAGCTTGAGTCTTTTCATTTTTCTAGCGAGAGGCTGAGTGCTTCCATCCTCATGTGAAGCTAATCCACTAGCCATGAACATAGGCCAGGGCCTCAGCCGTTCCTTGCCACTCCGTGTGGTAAATGGCATATTGGTAAGTTTACGCTTCTCCTCCGACAATTTTATTTTAGATTTTGGAGTCCTTTTTTTACTGATATTTGGTGTTTTGGATTTTACATGCTCTGTACTATGACATTGGGCATCGGCCTTGGCAGACGACGTTGCTGGCATTTCATCGTCTCGGCCATGACTAGTGGCAGCAGCTTCAGCACGAGGTGGAAGTGGATCTTGATCTTTCCCTAATTTTGGAACCTCAACATTTTTGTTCTCCATATTTTAATAGGCACAACTAAAAGGCACCTCAGGTAAACAATGGAGATGGATGGATACTAGTATACTTATGGATGGACGAGCGACTGCCGACACAGAGGTAGCTACAGCCGTGGACTACCGTACTGTGTCTGCTGCTAATATAGACTGGATGATAATGAGATGAAATCAATATATATATATATATATAATATCACTAGTACTGCAGCCGGACAGGTATATATATTTATTATGTAATGACTGATGACGGACCTGCTGGACACTGTCAGCTCAGCAGCACCGCAGACTGCTACAGTAAGCTACTATAGTAGTATGTATAAAGAAGAAAGAAAAAAAAAAAACCACGGGTAGGTGGTATACAATTATGGATGGACGAGCGACTGCCGACACAGAGGTAGCTACAGCCGTGGACTACCGTACTGTGTCTGCTGCTAATATAGACTGGATGATAATGAGATGAAATCAATATATATATATATATAATATCACTAGTACTGCAGCCGGACAGGTATATATATTTATTATGTAATGACTTATGACGGACCTGCTGGACACTGTCAGCTCAGCAGCACCGCAGACTGCTACAGTAAGCTACTATAGTAGTATGTATAAAGAAGAAGAAAAAAAAAAAAAACAAACGGGTAGGTGGTATACAATATTATATATATATTATATACAATTATATATATATATATATATATATATATATACATATTAAACTGGTGGTGATTATTAAACTGGTGGTCAGGTCACTGGTCACACTATCAGCAACTTGCAAGTAGTACTCCTAAGCAGACACTCACAATATATATTATACTGGTGGTCAGTGTGGTCACAATGGCAGTGTGGCACTCTGGCAGCAAAAGTGTGCACTGTACGTTATATGTACTCCCGAGTCCTGCTCTCAGACTCTAACTGCTCCCCACTGTCAGTGTCTCCCCCTCAAGTCAGATATACATTATACAGTCACACTATCTATCTATCACTTCAGCAAGTAGTAGTACTCCTCCTAATGCTCCCCAAAATTACTACTGTGTCTCTCTCTACTCTAGTCTCACTCTCTTCTCTATAAACGGAGAGGACGCCAGCCACGTCCTCTCCCTATGAATCTCAATGCACGTGTGAAAATGGCGGCGACGCGCGGCTCCTTATATAGAATCCGAGTCTCGCGATAGAATCCGAGCCTCGCGAGAATCCGACAGCGGGATGATGACGTTCGGGCGCGCTCGGGTTAACCGAGCAAGGCGGGAAGATCCGAGTCGCTCGGCCCCATGTAAAAAAAAATGAAGTTCGGGCGGGTTCGGATTCCGAGGAACCGAACCCGCTCATCTCTAATTGTAACCCCCTTTCAGCAATAATACGCTGTGGTTTCGGAACCCAGCGGTTTAATTACAATCTGGTGTCGTGTCTTCATTGCCCTGCTAAGGTTTAAAGTGTATTATCATTGCATTGCATTGCTGTATAAGGTTTAAAGTGTATCTCTGGGTGTGTACGCGCTGTGAGTACTTTGTACCATCAGCGCGGCGTTTGTACGCAAAGTCCGTACACAGTACGAGACTTTGTATGCTAATAGCGGACAAAGTACGTAGAGTGTGTATTAAGTATAGTGGCCGCAGCGGCTCCATGGTAAAGTGTATTTAAGGTGTGTTTAAGGTATAGCTTTCATTCCTAAGGATAAATCAGCATTATCACAAGTCAGCCACAATCTTATTTAAATCCTCCCCAAACAGAATATCTCCCTTAAAAGGGAGTACCTCCAGGGTTTTTCTAGAGTCCAGATCCACAGACCAGGATCTCAGCCACAATATCCGGCGAGCCAGGACTGACGTAGTAGAGGCCTTGGCTACCAGGATACCGGCATCAGAAGCCACCTCTTTAATATAACGAAAAGCTGTGACAATATAAGACAAGCATTGTCTAGCATGGTCAGAGGAGATTTCAGCATCTAACTCCAAGGCCCATGCTTCAATGGCCTCTGCAGCCCCAGTAGCTGCAATAGTGGGCATTTGTGCAGCACCCGTGAGGGTGTAAATCGCTTTCAGACAACCCTCCACACGTTTATCCGTAGGCTCTTTTAGAGACATGACGGTGGTGACCGGTAGAGCTGAGGAAACCACCATCCTAGCCACATGTGAGTCCACTGGAGGAGGCGTTTCCCAATTCTTAGACAGCTCCAGCGCGAGGGGATAGCGAGCCAGCATCTTCTTTTGAGGCACAAACTTCGTACCCGGGTTTTCCCAGGGTTCCTGACGTATATCAATTAGGTGGTCAGAGTGAGGTAAAACTTGTTTAATCACCTTCTGACGCTTGAACCTATCTGGTTTCTTAGGAGGAACGGATGGCTCGGGATCATCCGGAATCTGTAAAATTAACTTAATAGCCTCCAAAAGATCAGGAACATCCACATGTGAACCACCCTCCCTATCAGTAGTATCTGAGTCAGAATCTGTGGGGTCAGTGTAAGTGCCGTCTTCATCCGACGAGGTGTCAGTAACAGCAGTGGATTGTGAGGAGACAAGCGCTGATTAGAGGACCCCTTGGACATAGGCGAGCGACGGTCAGACTTTTTAGTAGTCAGGGACTGGTTCAACTTCTTTATTTGAGCAGATAAATCGTCCGCTCACGGCGGGTTAGCTGCAGGGACCACAAACGGTTGCACCGGCATTGGGGGTCCCATAGGGGGTGTTAGTTTATGAACTAGCGTATGCAGAAGCGTGGAAAAAGCGGCCCGCGGCGGGTCATTATTTTCCCCCGTTGCCACAGTCCCACTGGGGGGCAAGGAGCCTCCAGAACCAGAGCCCAAAGCTGCTATATTTTCCTCATAGGTATCTGCGGCTTCAGCAACACCGGCAGTGTGTTCAGCCCCAGAACCGTTACCCTCAGAAGCAGACATGATATAACTTGCAGTATCAGGTAACACAGTACAATTTGTCAGCAGCACAATACCTTTAGCCCAAACCCGGCTCCGGTATGAATGGTCGACCATGTTATGGTCGACAGTCATTAGGTCGACCACTATTGGTCGACATTGACATGGTCGACATGGACACATTCACAACTATAAATTCTGAGTAGTCCACAAGCGCTACCAACAAAAGACTGAGCACATTACAGACAATTTTATATATATATGAGAATCTTTTTGAGGCTCCGAGTCCTCAGAGTGTTGAGTGAACTCCTTCTTGCAGTTCGCACCTCTGGACTGACCTCCTCTCAATGGGGGATGTTCATCAAAAGGTTTCTTTTCCGCACCCCTTAGTACGTCTGGTCCCTGGGATCTCACCCCTCCTAAATGAAGGACGCTCACCTCATATATGTGCCCTATGTGCCTTGAAAGGTTTCTTTACTTCACTTCATTTTTCATACAACACTCTGTATATATATCATCGGAGCAGATCCTATCCCATATATACCGTGCTCACCTTAAAGTAAGGCCCTATGTGCCTTAAAAGGTTTCTTTCTCCGTCTGTCCTCAGGCTTCTATTCCACGCCTCAGGAAATCCGCATACAATATATCAAAAGGTATAAAAACCCAAAGTCCAAAATTTCATAAAAAAGTTCAAAAATTTATTTCCAACAGGACATAAAAATTCCATAGAAGTGGTGCAAAGTATATAACCTATTAAAATATACCCCTAAACAATAGTGGCCAAAGATTCATCCCACAGTGTACCCCTCAGAACCCGTCAGGGAATAATATATTGCCCTGAGTCAAAAAAACGGATCTTAGGAATTCCTCCTAAAGTCCCGGTTCCTTACCCAGGGGAAAAGATGAGGAAACCTTACCACTTGGGGTCAAAAAGATAGTGCCAACGCGTTTTCGGATAACAAATCCTTCCTCAGGGCATAATGTGGGACCAACCTAGTAGGCCTTTTATACTCTACTGAAGTCTCCCCTGACTCCCCAAGCCAATCAGGAATCACAGCCATCTAATCTTCATAAAAACCGCATCCAGTTCCCAAACTTCCATTTTAACTTTTCCTTACATCAATAACATATTCAATAATGGATCAAATGCTTACAAAACATACATAATTTGTATAATAAATGCATTTATACATTAATTGGTATAATCCAATATCAGGTCCAGAATAACGGATCTTCAAGTCCCTATAGTTTTCTTTTGTATGCATGGTGCCGGATCCAAATTCGTTTATCCGTATTTTCACCCATCGCTCCGATCGTATTACAGCCCATAGTTTCCGGTTGTTACATCACTTCCTGTGTGCGTGTCCGTCACTTCTTTTGGTCCCCTCATACGTCTACGAGGTTCCTATCCATTTCGGAGGTATGCTGTCCCCCGTTGCTGGCAGCTGTGACGTACTTCCTGTCTTTGGCACGCAAACAGGAAGTTTGCCTGGAGCGCAACAGTACATCCTCATTGTCATTACACCGGGACTCTTGCGCAGGAGCATATAGATGAATAAAAGACAGTTTGTTAGGGAGAGATATTAAAAAAAGCTTCATATCCTGTCTCATATAATATTCTATTACTAAATCGTGATATTCTTAGAAAGAACATAATAATAGGTTCAAAGGTCTACAAGAAATTGCGCCCCGATATACTCGGTCAGTTGTACGCTTTAATACCTTTATCAAACCTCTCCGTCAGCATTTATCATTGTACCTTTAAGTCCAACCCTATAAGCAAATATACATAATATATAGGTAGACCTGTGGTTAAACCTTTATTATTAGATACCCTACACTATTTGGGTCTTTTTCTAGCAGTGCTGGGATAAGCTTCCCCCTATATATATATCCAGCCATTCAAAGGAACCACTTGACCTCAAAGTCAATATTTAGCCCTTTTGGGGCCAGGGTTCCCAATTCGTAGATGGCTCTCATCTCCGTCCTTGCTAAATGTGCTTCTCCATTCTTTATTCTCCAACTTGGTGTTGCTACTTTAATACCACAGAACCTGACTAAATGACCAATATTACATTCATGGGTTTTACCAAAGTGAGATGAAACACTGTGGGATTCAAGGCCTTTTTTAATGTTATGGGCGTGCTCCGCCATTCTTACTTTGAGCATCCGTGTGGTTATCCCCACATACTGCAGCCCACACGAACACTCCAGTAGATATATACAATTTGTCTTTAATACTGTAAACCTTATTCGTTTGTGTAGACCTGTATTGTGTTATTTTACTCTCTTTGCTTTTGCACGCCTTACACATAATACACAGACCACACCTAAAGAAGCCCTTGGATACATTTCTGGTGGGCATCCTAGGGGCCGTTACTACACTGCTCACCACGTTTTCTTTTAGGTTCTTTGCCCTCCTATAAATAAATCTAGGGGTCTTAGTTATAGAACCTTTCAAAGCAGGATCCCTATCTAAAATAGACCAGTGTCTTCTTATTATACCTTCAACCTGTTTATGTTGGCTGTTATATGCTGTAATAAATGGTACCTCCCCAAACAACTTGTCTCCTTTCTCTGGTTTTTTACTTAACATGTCGTCATAATTGTGATTACCAGTGGTTTCCATAGCCAGCTGGACCGTTTTCTGATCATACCCCTTAGCCTTAAATTGTTCCTGTAAAACCTGCGCCTGTTCCCAGTACACTTCAATATCCGTAAAATTCCTTCTGACTCTTTGAAATTGACTAGCTGGAATGCTCCGTAAACCAGTTCTGATGGTGATTACTGGAGTAATCTATAAATGAATTACAGTCTGTCAATTTCGTATAGTTACTGGTTTTGATTCTATCTTCTTCTATATAGATACGTAAGTCTAGGAAATTGACCTCTACTTCACTGATGTTAAAAGTTAGATGTATATTGTTTTTATTGGCGTTCAGATGTTCGCAAAAAGTGTCCAATGAAGGACGATACCCACTCCATATAAAGAGTACGTCGTCAATATAACGATTCCATGACACCAGGCTGGTGCCAAGCTCATGGCCACTCCACACTTGTTGATCTTCCCAGTGTGCCATGAACAAATTTGCGTAGCTTGGCGCCAGCCTGGTGCCCATTGCAGTACCCATAAGTTGTAAATAAAACGAGCCATTAAACCAAAAAAAGTTGTAGTGTAAGATTAAAGATGTCCCTTCCAGTACAAAGTTATTCCTTTCAGGTGGAAAACCTTCTTTTTCCATGAAATATGCTAGAGCCTCCAAGCCTATCTGATGGTCAATCACCGTATAGAGAGACGTGACATCGGCAGTCACTAGCAGATAGCCCGGCTTCCAATCCACCTTCATTAATTTATTAATGGTGGTAATGGTATCCCTCAAATAGGAACGGGTGGTCTTGACCATAGGTTGTAATATATGGTCTATGAAGCATGATAGATTGGACAACCCAGTTAGTCCCCGCCACAATGGGACGTCCAGGGGGTGTCTCCCTACTTTTATGTATCTTGGGTAAGATATAGAATACAGGTATAGACGGATTCTCTATAATCATATACCTGTATTCATCTTCTGTGATTGTTCCCATTCCAAGATAGAGCCCCCCAAAAAACTCTAGTTTTTTGTCTATACTGTCACTAGGATTCCCCCTTAGTTTTTGGTAGGTGGTGCCATCCACTAGTTGCCTCATGATCTCCTTATTATAGTCATCGAGATTCATGAAAATAATACTACCCCCCTTATCGGCTGGTTTTATTACTATCTCCTTATTGTTTCTCAAAGAGGAGATTGCTTTTCTTTCTTCCTTTGTGAGGTTCGTTTTCTTGTTGGATTTAAATGTCACACTCTCTAAGTCAGCTTTTACTGCCTTTTCAAAGGATTCTATAAAGCTTCCCTTCTTATGTTTTGGGTAGAATTTGGATCTCCTTTTAAATTTAGATCCAATGCTGGTGCTCCCTCCAGTGTCATCCCCTGGTGTTTCACTAAAGAATCTCTTTAAAGAAACACCAGGGGATGACACTGGAGGGAGCACCAGCATTGGATCTAAATTTAAAAGGAGATCCAAATTCTACCCAAAACATAAGAAGGGAAGCTTTATAGAATCCTTTGAAAAGGCAGTAAAAGCTGACTTAGAGAGTGTGACATTTAAATCCAACAGGAAAACGAACCTCACAAAGGAAGAAAGAAAAGCAATCTCCTCTTTGAGAAACAATAAGGAGATCGTAATAAAACCAGCCGATAAGGGGGGTAGTATTTTTATCATGAATCTCGATGACTATAATAAGGAGATCATGAGGCAACTAGTGGATGGCACCACCTACCAAAAACTAAGGGGGAATCCTAGTGACAGTATAGACAAAAAACTAGAGTTTTTTGGGGGGCTCTATCTTGGAATGGGAACAATCACAGAAGATGAATACAGGTATATGATTATAGAGAATCCGTCTATACCTGTATTCTATATCTTACCCAAGATACATAAAAGTAGGGAGACACCCCCTGGACGTCCCATTGTGGCGGGGACTAACTCTGGGTTGTCCAATCTATCATGCTTCATAGACCATATATTACAACCTATGGTCAAGACCACCCGTTCCTATTTGAGGGATACCATTACCATCATTAATAAATTAATGACGGTGGATTGGAAGCCGGGCTATCTGCTAGTGACTGCCGATGTCACGTCTCTCTATACGGTGATTGACCATCAGATAGGCTTGGAGGCTCTAGCATATTTCATGGAAAAAGAAGGTTTTTCACCTGAAAGGAATAACTTTGTACTGGAAGGGACATCTTTAATCTTACACTACAACTTTTTTTGGTTTAACGGCTCGTTTTATTTACAACTTATGGGTACTGCAATGGGCACCAGGCTGGCGCCAAGCTACGCAAATTTGTTTATGGCACACTGGGAAGATCAACAAGTGTGGAGTGGCCATGAGCTTGGCGCCAGCCTGGTGTCATGGAATCGTTATATTGACGACGTACTCTTTATATGGAGTGGGGATCGTCCTTCATTGTTAACTTTTTGCGAACATCTGAACGCCAATAAAAACAATATACATCTAACTTTTAACATCAGTGAAGTAGAGGTCAATTTCCTAGACTTACGTATCTATATAGAAGATAGAATCAAAACCAGTAACTATACGAAATTGACAGACTGTAATTCATTTATAGATTACTCCAGTAATCACCATCAGAACTGGTTACGGAGCATTCCAGCTAGTCAATTTCAAAGAGTCAGAAGGAATTGTACGGATATTGAAGTGTACTGGGAACAGGCGCAGGTTTTACAGGAACAATTTAAGGCTAAGGGGTATGATCAGAAAACGGTCCAGCTGGCTATGGAAACCACTGGTAATCACAATTATGACGACATGTTAAGTAAAAAACCAGAGAAAGGAGACAAGTTGTTTGGGGAGGTACCATTTATTACAGCATATAACAGCCAACATAAACAGGTTGAAGGTATAATAAGAAGACACTGGTCTATTTTAGATAGGGATCCTGCTTTGAAAGGTTCTATAACTAAGACCCCTAGATTTATTTATAGGAGGGCAAAGAACCTAAAAGAAAACGTGGTGAGCAGTGTAGTAACGGCCTCTAGGATGCCCACCAGAAATGTATCCAAGGGCTTCTTTAGGTGTGGTCTGTGTATTATGTGTAAGGCGTGCAAAAGCAAAGAGAGTAAAATAACACAATACAGGTCTACACAAACGAATAAGGTTTACAGTATTAAAGACTTTATTACCTGTAATAGTAAGAATTGTATATATCTACTGGAGTGTTCGTGTGGGCTGAAGTATGTGGGGAGAACCACACGGATGCTCAAAGTAAGAATGGCGGAGCACGCCCGTAACATTAAAAAAGGCCTTGAATCCCACAGTGTTTCATCTCACTTTGGTAAAACCCATGAATGTAATATTGGTCATTTAGTCAGGTTCTGTGGTATTAAAGTAGCAACACCAAGTTGGAGAATAAAGAATGGAGAAGCACATTTAGCAAGGACGGAGATGAGAGCCATCTACGAATTGGGAACCCTGGCCCCAAAAGGGCTAAATATTGACTTTGAGGTCAAGTGGTTCCTTTGAATGGCTGGATATATATAGGGGGAAGCTTATCCCAGCACTGCTAGAAAAAGACCCAAATAGTGTAGGGTATCTAATAATAAAGGTTTAACCACAGGTCTACCTATATATTATGTATATTTGCTTATAGGGTTGGACTTAAAGGTACAATGATAAATGCTGACGGAGAGGTTTGATAAAGGTATTAAAGCGTACAACTGACCGAGTATATCGGGGCGCAATTACTTGTAGACCTTTGAACCTATTATTATGTTCTTTCTAAGAATATCACGATTTAGTAATAGAATATTATATGAGACAGGATATGAAGCTTTTTTTAATATCTCTCCCTAACAAACTGTCTTTTATTCATCTATATGCTCCTGCGCAAGAGTCCCGGTGTAATGACAATGAGGATGTACTGTTGCGCTCCAGGCAAACTTCCTGTTTGCGTGCCAAAGACAGGAAGTACGTCACAGCTGCCAGCAACGGGGGACAGCATACCTCTGAAATGGATGGGAACCTCGTAGACGTATGAGGGGACCAAAAGAAGTGACGGACACGCACACAGGAAGTGATGTAACAACCGGAAACTATGGGCTGTAATACGATCGGAGCGATGGGTGAAAATACGGATAAACGAATTTGGATCCGGCACCATGCATACAAGAGAAAACTATAGGGACTTGAAGATCCGTTATTCTGGACCTGTTATTGGATTATACCAATTAATGTATAAATGCATTTATTATACAAATTATGTATGTTTTGTAAGCATTTGATCCATTATTGAATATGTTATTGATGTAAGGAAAAGTTAAAATGGAAGTTTGGGAACTGGATGCGGTTTTTATGAAGATTAGATGGCTGTGATTCCTGATTGGCTTGGGGAGTCAGGGGAGACTTCAGTAGAGTATAAAAGGCCTACTAGGTTGGTCCCACATTATGCCCTGAGGAAGGATTTGTTATCCGAAATGCGTTGGCACTATCTTTTTGACCCCAAGTGGTAAGGTTTCCTCATCTTTTCCCCTGGGTAAGGAACCGGGACTTTAGGAGGAATTCCTAAGATCTGTTTTTTTGACTCAGGGCAATATATTATTCCCTGACGGGTTCTGAGGGGTACACTGTGGGATGAACCTTTGTCCACTATTGTTTAGGGGTATATTTTAATAGGTTATATACTTAGCACCACTTTTATGGAATTTTTATGTCCTGTTGGAAATAAATTTTTGAACTTTTTTATGAAATTTTGGACTTTGGGTTTTTATACCTTTTGATATATTGTATGCGGATTTCCTGAGGCGTGGAATAGAAGCCTGAGGACAGACGGAGAAAGAAACCTTTTAAGGCACATAGGGCCTTACTTTAAGGTGAGCACGGTATATATGGGATAGGATCTGCTCCGATGATATATATACAGAGTGTTGTATGAAAAACTAAGTGAAGTAAAGAAACCTTTCAAGGCACATAGGGCACATATATGAGGTGAGCGTCCTTCATTTAGGAGGGGTGAGATCCCAGGGACCAGACGTACTAAGGGGTGCGGAAAAGAAACCTTTTGATGAACATCCCCCATTGAGAGGAGGTCAGTCCAGAGGTGCGAACTGCAAGAAGAAGTTCACTCAACACCCTGAGGACTTGGAGCCTCAAAAAGATTCTCATATATATATAAAATTGTCTGTAATGTGCTCAGTCTTTTGTTGGTAGCGCTTGTGGACTACTCAGAATTTATAGTTGTGAATGTATAATTGGATGTGGTGTATCCGAGAGTTTTAGTGCAAAGCGGCTCCATAGGCGCAAGTTACATCCTTCCTTGTTTGTTTGACATGGACACATGGTCGACACATGAAAATGGTCGACACATGAAAGGTCGACACATGAAAAGGTCGACATGAGTTTTTTTTACTTTTTTTGGTGTCGTTTTTTGCGTAAAGTGACTGGGAACCCCAATTAGTGCACCGCGTCCCCTCGCATGGCTCGCTTCGCTCGCCATGCTTCGGGCATGGTGCCTTCGCTCCGCTACCGCTTCGCTCGGCACAGATTACCGTTCCAATCGTAGTCCACGTGGATCATAAAGTATGGAAAAGTTCCCCAAAAGAAAAAAAAAAGTTAAAAAACTCATGTCGACCTTTTCATGTGTCGACCTTTCACGTGTCGACCATTTTCATGTGTCGACCATGTGTCCATGTCGACCATGTCAATGTCGACCAATAGTGGTCGACCTAATGACTGTCGACCATAACATGGTCGACCATGTGAACGGATACCCCCAAACCCCTGCGCAGTGTAGTCAGCACCAGCAGAGATAAAGGAGAGATATGGTGACTAAATCACAGAGAAAAATACGTAATACAGTATATCTTTGTGAAAATCCTATATTAGATAAAACCTGACGCACCAAGCCCCCTCAGGTTATAGAATATAGGGATAGCAGGTTGAGTGAAAGACACGAAATGGACACCACTCAGCTATCTAATGCACACACAAATAGTCACAGTCTGTACAATGCAGAGGTTATTACTAACAATAATACTGCACTGGACTAGCTTACACAGCTATATAACAATAGATATAACAGTACACAGTAAGAACTGGATGTATATCACAGGGTAATTGTACTAGGAAACCCTGACTAAGTGCACTCTTTCTTAACTAACACTGACTAAAAAAGGCAGGTAGAATACTTAAGTGTCTTGTAAAGTCACAGCACTGACAACCAGGCGGCTTTACATAGGAGGATTTGCCCAAGCATTCCCAGGAACAGTGAGCTGAGGGATAATGGCACCGCAGATACTGCCGAGTGAGGGAGAGACAGATATGCAGCTCCACGGCAGGAACATTTGCAGAAAATGGCGCCCTGGGGCTGGGGGAGGGGCTTCAGGTCCAAGCTCTATCCCCCTGCTGGCAAAACCACCGGGTACTGCGGGCTCTAATAAAACGGTTTATAGAGAAAATCTGACCTGTCCCATGCCCTGGTGATCTAGTGGGATCGCTTGTACTGCCACAGTGTCCACCGCCAGCGTGCGCGGCCCGCCTCCCACTGACTGCGCCGGATCGCGATAAAGACCGGGTCTCGCAAGCGGGACCCACTTCCCACCTCCTGAAGCGCGGCCACGCGATCCCGGAGAGCCCCCGTCGTGTGTGCCTGACAAGAAGAAAACCGGAGCCTCCTGCTTGTCAGGTTCGGTCTGGTTTGTGTCCCCGGAGGGGGCGCTAGTGGGTCAGTGTAGGTAGGATGGAAGAAGTGAGGAGACTGGATTGGATTCCCGCGCATGTGCGCAATGTTATTTATTAACATAAAAGTTCACACAATAAGGCAGCAGAATAACGTGCAGGAATAAACAATAAAAAGTATGTAAGGGAAATGGTGCAGCTTGGAAGCTGAGAGTCTATGGAAGGAATGGTAATATGACAGTATGATGGATAAGTCCACTGGTGTGGAAACCAGAATGGTTTAAAACGTGGAGCCAGCAGAGATGGTAATAAATGTATAGTAACCTGGTAGCAGATGCAGGAGACTCACGTGAATGTTCACAGTGCAGTTCGTTAAGCACAGGCAGCTAGCAAGCTGCTTCACAGGTGAGGTGATGGAATGCACCTGGAGAGAGTCTCTACTGCTGAGGCTGAAGCACACTGTGGATGTAGATAGGTGTGGAGCCAAATACAGATGCAGGGGTTGCTGATGCTTGTAGTTCCACGGAGATGTAGGAAGGTAACCAGGAACACGGAGGATCCAGGAAGGTAACCAGGAACACGGAGGATCCAGGAAGGTAACCAGGAACACGGAGAATTCAGGAAGGTAACCAGGAACACGGAGGATTCAGGAAGGTAACCAGGAACACGGAGGATCCAGGATGGTTACCAGGAACACGGAGGATCCAGGAAGGTAACCAGGAACACGGAGGATCCAGGAAGGTAACCAGGAACACGGAGGATCCAGGAAGGTAACCAGGAACACGGAGGATCCAGGAAGGTAACCAGGAACACAGGGGAACTGGAGACTGGAACACAGGAACTTGCACACTGAATGTCGCAGGAGAGCTGGAGTGGTTGCTGGAACTTGTAGTTCCACAGGAACACTGGAACAGCTGGAAACTGGAACGGAACTGGAACAGCTGGAAACTGGAACGGAACTGGAACAGCTGGGACCTGTAGTTCCACAGGTCCAATACACAAGGATATCTCTGTAGACAGAGGATTGCAAACAGGAGCCGCCTGTTCACAGAATGTGACGTGTTGTCCAAGGCGATGAGACTGAGCCAGGAACTGGAGTTTAAACACCTTGGTCTGTGATGATTGGATGATCTCTGTGAGAACACACCCTACTGGATTGGGTGTTCAGATCAGCTGTGAGTTAACTGGAGCTGGTGATTAACCGGGAAAATAACACTGTAGACAGTTAATGCCATGCACTGCTGGTTGCTGGCTGGGATCAGTAGTGCACCGGGAGTAAACGCTGTTTAACTAGAAACACTGTGTATTCCAGGCTGCTGGCTGAAACCAGTGATTACCAAAAGATAGAACTGGTTAGGTGGAGCACAGTGAGCTGTGGGCTGCAGGAGACTGAAGACTGGAACTGCTGGAACCTGTAGTTCCACAGGTTCAATTCACAGGGAATACTCTGAAAACAGAGGACTGAAGCCAGGAGACCCCTGTTCACTGGGAGTGATACAATGAAGACTGCGGATTCCTGACAGTACCCCCCCTTTTATGGGTGGGCACCGAACACCCACGCTGGAACTTGGAGGAACCTTGAAAAAGAACTTAGGAATACACAAAAGCAGAGGTTCTCAAAAGTCTTCCCAACTTTCATCTTCAGAAGACATATTTTCCTCGTCAGAACAAGTAGACCATTCATGGTCATTTGAGACAGAATTTACTTCCTGGGAAAAGGCATAGCTAGGAAGGATAGAACCTCCCATAATGTAACTTAAATCTTTATCAACAAACTCACTTTCAGAGTCAACATCCAGGTCTAGTGTGGTCATGGGAGCCTTTTGTTTAGGAATAACATTATCTGAGACAACCTGTGGACCAGTGAATTTGAAGCTATATGAGACACCAGGACTAGGGGTAACGGCAGCATAGCCAATACTTACATCAACAGATGGTAGACTTTGAACTGGTTTTTGAGCTCTCCAATTCTTGTAATTCTTGAAATCTCTGATACATTGATTCAACAGAACCTGATCGTGTTTGGAAAAAGTTGAGTCGAAAAACTGAGAACTGGAAGACTGATCAGAAGACTGAGCAGATGTTGAATCCGGGGAGTCAATACTTTCAGAAGTGTTGCTGTAGGATGGAGACATGGAAGTATATGCAACTTTCAAATCTGAAGTCTGAGAACCTTGTCTTGACTTTGCAGCTTGGAAATCTTTAATAGCTTGGTCTAATGTATCCTGATCTTGCACAGACAGAGATGTTGGAGAGGATTTAGCAGTAGACAAACTGTTGTCAAATTGGCCAGAATGCCCAGATGACTTTGAATGCATAAACTTTGGAGCAAACTCCTGTTTTACGGCTTCGCAGAAAGCGGGAAGATCACTCAGTAGCGGATCTTTAGATTCAATGAGAGGATTCGCCCAGTCCAGTGCTCTACCTTTGAAGAACAGGAGGAAGTATCTGATTGCATTAGCTGGAGTAATACTCACTGAAGATTCTGACTCAGTAAAAGCGAGGTATTGGCTCGCCACTGCACGGAACTGAGCATAGTCACCATCAAAGTAGACTAGAGCTTGTGTATCTAGTGGACACTTGGAAGGCTGAATGTCAGTTGAAGTCTCGGAAGACCATGTAGGACACTTGAGAGTAGAGGACTGGAATAAGCATTCATAAGCAGGAGTAGAATCCACTTGAAATGCTCGAGGGTGGAGAGAGGACGTCATCTCCTGGATTGACTGACGGGAATTCTCAGCTGAGGTTGACTGAACGCTAGAAGCTTCATCTTGGGGTGAGATGCTTAGAGCCTCCATCTGGGTTGAGGCAACTGCAATATCTGCAAGAACTGTAGACTCTGGACATAGCGACAGGAGTTGCTTACTTGAAACACTGGAGAGAACCACACCGGGTTCAGAGGAACTGGAATCGGCAGGAACAGATGGCAACTTTGGACAAATGGATGGATCCAGGATTTGTACAGGACTACTTGAATTGACTTGAACTGAAGGAGGCTGATCTGGACAGACGGATGAGACCGGATTGGGTCCAGAAAAGCTTGAACCGGCTGGAACCGGAGGAGTCTTCGGACTGACGGATAGGACCGGATTTGATCCGAAGAGACTGGAATCGGCTGGAACCGAAGGAGGTAGCCCATCATTGGAGCCACTCAGGCTGGCTGGAACCAGTGGAGACTTTGGACCGACGGCTGGAACCGGGCTAGGTCCATTGACACTTGACTCTGTATAGACAGAATTCGGATGTTCTGATGATCCCTCTTGGAGTGGTACTGAGCTGGTAGCACTCTCTGAAGTTGGCAAACAAAAGTTCATGTCTGTATCTGTGGCTTTAAGAATTCCTCCTGGGATCTTGGCCCTGGATTCCTCACTTGAGGCTGAAACTCCAAAGACCCCACCTGGGGTTAATAGATCAGACACACTTCTTTGAGTTGCATGCCCGGATGCCACTTCTGGAACCTGAACATCAGATACCCCTTCTGGGGTCACAACATCAGATGCCCCACCTGGGGCTGTAGACACAGACGCCCCTTCTCGGGCTGTAGACACAGACGCCCCTTCTCGGGCTGTAGGCGCAGATGACCCCTCTCGGGCTGTAGGCGCAGATGACCCCTCTCGGGCTGTAGGCGCAGATGACCCCTCTCGGGCTGTAGGCGCAGATGACCCCTCTCGGGCTGTAGGCGCAGATGACCCCTCTCGGGCTGTAGGCGCAGATGACCCCTCTCGGGCTGTAGGCGCAGATGACTCCTCTCGGGCTGTAGGCGCAGATGACCCCTCTCGGGCTGTAGGCGCAGATGACCCCTCTCGGGCTGTAGGCACAGATGCCCCTTCTCGGGCTGTAGGCACAGATGCCCCTTCTCGGGCTGTAGGCACAGATGCCCCTTCTCGGCCTGTAGGCACAGATGCCCCTTCTCGGGCTGTAGGCACAGATACTACTTTAGTTATGGGTAACATAGATAGTCTCTGTTGATTTCTGAACTTGGGCTTGGGTGTATTTGTCACAGGACCCCAATCGTAGACTTTTTGGACACTCCTGTCCGGGGTAAAGGAACTTGAAACTGTAGAGGATACGTTGGAAGGTTTGCAGGTGAAAACACTGTGATGTTGGGACCTGTCACCAACTTTTGAGTTGCGGAAGGAACAGTCCTTAATAAGATGACTAGAACTCCCACAGTAAAAGCAGAGGTGAAGCTGCTTGCGATGCCGGCGTTCAGCTTCCGTGAGTTTGGAGCGCGGGTAGCTCTGGAATCTGCCCTCTCTCTGCATAGGAGAAGAGACTTTAGTTTGAAGAAAAGTTGACACGGAGGTCGCACTAGTCTCAATACTTTGAGCAGTACTCTTCACTGCGTTTAAAGCACCACCCAGGATTTCTGGCATCATTGGAATGATTTTTGTTAGGAGACTTTGAAGTTGTTCCAATAGATGATAAAGAGTGCTTATTGGTTCAGAGTTTACAGCAGACAACAAAGGAGTCTTGAAGCTTTCAAAGGAGGAAGTCGCTCTCTCAGGAGAGTTAGCTGTGAAGGGACTGCCATAGGACTGACTTGAGCAACATCCATCCACAGGAACGGATTGTGCAGGGAAAGTTGAAATGACTGGAGCAGGAGTGACTTGAACAGGAACTGGAGAAACAACAGAACTTGGAAGGGATTGCTGCAAGGTATCCAAACAGATAGACATTCCCTGTAGAAACAGGATCAGTTGTTGTTGTGCAGCCTCATAATCATTGAGTCGTGACACCAAACTCTGGAGTAACCCTGACCCCACACTCTGACCACCATCCGGGTCCATGGGCCTTGGACAAACTGTCAGGTTCGGTCTGGTTTGTGTCCCCGGAGGGGGCGCTAGTGGGTCAGTGGAGGTAGGATGGAAGAAGTGAGGAGACTGGATTGGATTCCCGCGCATGTGCGCAATGTTATTTATTAACATAAAAGTTCACACAATAAGGCAGCAGAATAACGTGCAGGAATAAACAATAAAAAGTATGTAATGGAAATGGTGCAGCTTGGAAGCTGAGAGTCTATGGAAGGAATGGTAATATGACAGTATGATGGATAAGTCCACTGGTGTGGAAACCAGAGTGGTTTAAAACGTGGAGCCAGCAGAGATGGTGTTAGGCGCCGGGGTCCGCTCGTCGGTGCGGCCCGGCGCCTAGCAACCAGGGACGCCGTGCGCGTACAGCTGCCGGCTCCCTGGCAACGCTAGACGCCGGGCGCACGGAGCCGCTCAGACCCTAGCAACGGGGACGCCACGTTCGGGCCGCGTTCCCCGTTGCTGGGTCTTTTCTAATTGTATAATGGTGTGCTGGCCGTGCAGCATGCAAGCTGCACGGCATTACTTGTGATTACCCAGTCTGGCTCCTGATTGGGGAGCTCACAGTTATAAGCACCCTTTGGACTTCTCACAGACGCCGGTGATAGCTTCCTGTTTGCCTGTGTTGGTTACAGAGAGTTTCCAGTCCTGCTCTATCCGGTTGTTCCTGTCCTCAGTGATCCTGTACTCGGAAATTGTCATCTGTTCCTGGAGTCTGACCGAGCACCTTTAACATCCTGTGGTGTTCGTGAGTCGCGGCGTAGCCGTGTGTTGCGGCTTGACCGCTTACTGTTTATTATTTTGTATCTTTGTGTTCTGGAGCTTTTGCGGAGGATTCCGCTCCCCCTGATTCACTCTGGTATCCAGCGGTGCTGGATAGGAGTTACGGATCAGTGGATCTTTGGTTGTCCTTTTCCCTGGCGGCTAGTCCGCACATACTTTTTGGTTTAGTTAGTTAGCTTGTAACCCCTGGCCTGGTTGCTTAGTCAGAGGGCCCCTTGTTATCACCCTGTCTCGGATTTCCCTTTGTCTCCCATTAAGACCTGAGGGGGCATCGGGGTTGGGCAGACATAATCCGCCCTTCGAACGCGGCTGCCATGGGCTCAAGCAACCATAGTCTCGCAGGGGATTTCTGATAACACGGGCGAGACAACGGAGTTAGGGCGCCAGGGGTTACTAGGCTCTCCTGCTCCCACAACCAGTATATCTTTCCAGTACTCAGACCTCTGCCATAAGATCTCCTCTGGTCTGGAGTACGGGAATCATAACATTATCACCGGCCAGACTAAATTTAAAATTAAACAGGAGTTAATTTTTTCCCTTGTTCAGTTGGGAGATTTGTCGGCCTCATGAATCCCACCGGTGTCGGGCCAAATCCTGGCCAGCTTCTAGTTAGCCAGATTCAAGAGCTTACTCAGATGGTTCAGGATCTGTCCCTTCGGGTGAGGTCACAGGAAGATCTGTTACGGACTTCCCCGAGGGTCATTCCTGAACCAAAAATGCATCTGCCTGACCGTTTTTCTGGGGATAGAAAACAGTTTTTTAATTTTAAAGAGTCTTGTAAACTTTATTTTCGTTTGAGACCAGTCTCCTCAGGTACGGAGGCTCAGCGGGTTGGAATTATTATTTCTCTGCTTCAGGGGGATCCTCAGACCTGGGCTTTTGGTTTAAAGACAGACGATCCGGCTTTATTTTCTGTAGACGCCTTTCTAAAGTCTTTAGGGCTATTGTATGACGACCCTGATAGAGAGGCATCCGCCGAGAGTCAGTTGCGTGCTCTCAGACAGGGTAGGAATCCCGCAGAGATTTATTGTACGGAGTTTCGCCGTTGGTCGAACGACTGTGGATGGAATGACCCAGCCCTGCGCAGTCAGTTTCGCCTCGGCTTATCTGAGTCTATAAAAGACAGTCTCCTTCAGTATCCCGCTCCTGAGACTCTCGATAAACTCATGGAGCTCTCTATTAAGATTGATCGTCGGCTCAGAGAGCGGAGGGCTGAAAAAGGAGCATCTGTCGGGTCAACTCCTTGTGTTTTTTCCATCCCTGTGGACATAGAGGAGCCTATGCAGATAGGTCTCTCCAAACTGTCTCCTGAAGAAAGAACCAGAAGGCAAAGTTCTGGTCTTTGTTTATACTGTGGAGGTAAGGGACATTTTGCCCGTAGTTGTCCGAACAAGTCGGGAAACGTCTCGACCAAGTGAATTGTGAGGGGGTTCACTTTGGTCTGCAGCTTATCTCCTCAAATAATTCACTGTTAGTCCCAGCTAAAGTTTCCTTTGGCAGCCTCTGTTCCTCGGTCTCTGTTTTTGTGGACAGTGGAGCTGCAGGGAACTTTATGGATTTGACATGGGCCAAGACCTTAGGTATTCCTCAGTTAGCCTTGGGTAGGTGTATCACCATGCATGGTTTAGATGGGAGTCCCTTGTCCAATGGGGTTATTTCTCTCTGTACACCTCCTGTTCTACTCTCGGTAGGAGCTCTGCATTCTGAAAAAATTGAGTTTTTCCTCACCCATTGCCCAGCAGTTCCAGTGGTTCTGGGTCACCCTTGGCTGGCCTTTCATAATCCCATCATTGATTGGCAGTCGGGGGAGATCTCACAATGGGGTACCATCTGTAATAAGGAATGTATTACGCTTCCCATCAGAATAGCTGCTGCCATTCCCGCACCCATTCCTGTGGAATACCAGGATTTTGTTGATGTTTTTTCCAAGGGCAATGCGGATATTCTGCCTCCCCATAGGCCTTATGATTGTGCTATTGAGCTAATTCCTGGTGCCACTTTGCCTAAGGGAAGGTTATATGCATTGTCCGGACCTGAAACTGTGGCCATGAATGAGTATGTTAAAGAAAGCCTAGGGAAAGGATTTATCAGGCCATCTAAATCCCCTTTAAGTGCAGGCTTCTTCTTCGTAGAGAAGAAGGATGGTTCACTCAGACCCTGCATTGACTTTAGAGCCTTGAATAAAATCTCAGTAAAAAATACTTACCCTCTGCCACTGATCTCTGTCCTCTTTGATCAGCTACGTTCGGCTGTGATTTTTTCTAAGATTGACCTGAGAGGAGCATATAACCTCATCAGAATCAAGTCAGGGGATGAGTGGAAAACGGCATTCAGTACTCAGTCAGGCCACTATGAGTATCTGGTTATGCCATTCGGCCTGTCTAACGCTCCGGCAGTTTTCCAGGATCTCATTAACGATGTGCTCCGTGAATTTCTTGGAAAATTCGTTGTAGTCTACTTAGACGATATTTTGATTTATTCTGACTCTGTAGAACAACATGTTACCCAGGTGCGTCAGGTTCTAAAAAAATTACGTGAAAATCACCTATATGCCAAGCTGGAGAAGTGTGAATTTCATGTCACGGAGGTATCCTTTTTAGGATACATTATTTCCCCTCGGGGATTCCGTATGGAACCAAAGAAGCTCCAAGCCATCCTTAGTTGGGCGCAACCCACCAACTTAAAAGCAATTCAGCGCTTTTTAGGGTTTGCGAACTACTATAGAAGATTTATTCACTCTTTCTCTGACCTAGTTGCTCCCATTGTGGCACTGACTAAGAAGGGAGCGGATCCTACCAATTGGTCACGTGAAGCCGAGCTATCTTTTCAGGCCTTGAAACAAGCCTTTGTCTCAGCCCCTGTCCTCAGACACCCCAACCCAGAATTGCCTTTCATTGTTGAGGTTGATGCCTCAGAGGTTGGAGTAGGGGCTATCCTATCTCAGAAGGATCCGGATTCCCTTGAATTACACCCTTGTGCCTTAATGTCCAGAAAATTCTCTTCTGCTGAATCCAACTACGATGTTGGTAACCGGGAATTGCTGGCTATTAAATGGGCTTTCGAGGAGTGGAGGCATTGGCTTGAGGGAGCGACTCATATCATTTCAGTTTTGACTGATCACAAAAATCTTCAATACATTGAATCAGCTAAACGACTGAATGCCCGGCAGGCTCGTTGGGCTTTATTTTTTACTCGTTTCAAATTCATTATCACCTTCAGGCCAGGTTCCAAGAATACCAAGGCAGATGCCCTGTCACGCAGTTTTCTTCCAGTTCAAGACAACAGTCCTGTTACTCCCATACTTCCGTCTTCAGTCATTCGGGCAGGCCTCACACAGGATTTATTTACCCAGTTAAAGCTGCTTCAACATCAGGCTCCTGGAAATACTCCTGCTGGTCGTCTTTTTGTCCCTGAGTTTTTGAGAGCAACTGTTTTGACGGAGTTTCATGATAGCAAAGTTGCCGGGCATCCGGGAATCGCTAAGACTTTGGAATTAGTCTCCCGCTCAGTATGGTGGCCTGGTCTTTCCAAAGACATTAAGGAGTTTGTTTTTTCGTGTCAGGTCTGTGCACAGCATAAAGTTCCCCGTTCTTTGCCTATCGGTCAGCTTATGCCCTTGAATGTTCCTCTTAGGCCATGGTCTCATATCTCCATGGATTTTGTGGTGGACCTCCCTCTGTCAGCCGGATGCCGAGTCATATGGGTGGTAGTGGACCGTTTTAGTAAAATGGCCCATTTCATTGCTCTTCCCCGATTGCCATCTGCCCAGGGATTGGCAGTCTTGTTCCTCCGCCATGTTTTCAGACTCCATGGGTTACCCACTGATATTGTTTCCGATCGGGGTCCACAATTCATTGCACAGTTTTGGAAATCTTTTTGTGTCTCATTGAAGATGAAATTATCTTTAACGTCAGGCTACCATCCCCAATCCAACGGGCAGACTGAGCGAGTTAATCAATCACTAAAACAATATTTGCGGTTGTACTCGGCCAAACTCCAAAATGACTGGTCTGAGTTTCTTCCATTGGCGGAGTTCGCTTACAATAATGCCTGTCATTCCTCCACCAATGTGTCTCCATTTTTTGCAGTTTTTGGTTTTCACCCCAGAGCTAATTCCTTTTTTCAACATTCCTCTGTCTCCTCACTGACCTTGACCTCTCATCTTAGGCTCATTTGGAGAAAAGTGCACCTGGCTCTCAGAAAAGCGGCATTTCAGGAAAAGAGATTTTCTGACAGGCTCCGGCGGCCGTGCACTTTTAAAGTAGGAGATAGGGTGTGGTTGTCGACTCGCAACATTAAACTTCGACAAACCTCAGCCAGATTGGGTCCTAAATTTATTGGACCATTTCACATTATCAAAAAAGTCAATCCAGTTGCCTTCCGGTTACGTTTACCAAAAACTTTACGGATCGGAAATACTTTCCATTGCTCATTGCTGAAACCATATGTTTCGTCCAGTAGATTTCCTCGTAAGATATCTCAGGGGAGATCACCAATAGTTGTACAGGGTCAGCAGGAGTTCTTGGTGGAGAAGGTTCTCGATTCCAAGTTGTCCCGGGGTCGGCTTTATTTTTTGGTGCATTGGAGAGGTTATGGTCCAGAAGAAAGGTCTTGGGTCCTGGATAAGGATCTCCATGCCCCGAGGCTCAAGAGGGCATTTTTTCGAGAATTTCCTCGGAAACCGGGCTTTAGGGGTTCCTTGACCCCTCCTCAAGGGGGGGGGGTACTGTTAGGCGCCGGGGTCCGCTCGTCGGTGCGGCCCGGCGCCTAGCAACCAGGGACGCCGTGCGCGTACAGCCGCCGGCTCCCTGGCAACGCTAGACGCCGGGCGCACGGAGCCGCTCAGACCCTAGCAACGGGGACGCCACGTTCGGGCCGCGTTCCCCGTTGCTGGGTCTTTTCTAATTGTATAATGGTGTGCTGGCCGTGCAGCATGCAAGCTGCACGGCATTACTTGTGATTACCCAGTCTGGCTCCTGATTGGGGAGCTCACAGTTATAAGCACCCTTTGGACTTCTCACAGACGCCGGTGATAGCTTCCTGTTTGCCTGTGTTGGTTACAGAGAGTTTCCAGTCCTGCTCTATCCGGTTGTTCCTGTCCTCAGTGATCCTGTACTCGGAAATTGTCATCTGTTCCTGGAGTCTGACCGAGCACCTTTAACATCCTGTGGTGTTCGTGAGTCGCGGCGTAGCCGTGTGTTGCGGCTTGACCGCTTACTGTTTATTATTTTGTATCTTTGTGTTCTGGAGCTTTTGCGGAGGATTCCGCTCCCCCTGATTCACTCTGGTATCCAGCGGTGCTGGATAGGAGTTACGGATCAGTGGATCTTTGGTTGTCCTTTTCCCTGGCGGCTAGTC
Source organism: Pseudophryne corroboree (assembly GCF_028390025.1). NCBI lineage: Eukaryota > Metazoa > Chordata > Amphibia > Anura > Myobatrachidae > Pseudophryne > Pseudophryne corroboree. Next base: position 82,955,526 of record NC_086451.1, read on the forward strand.
CGCACATACTTTTTGGTTTAGTTAGTTAGCTTGTAACCCCTGGCCTGGTTGCTTAGTCAGAGGGCCCCTTGTTATCACCCTGTCTCGGATTTCCCTTTGTCTCCCATTAAGACCTGAGGGGGCATCGGGGTTGGGCAGACATAATCCGCCCTTCGATCGTGGCTGCCATGGGCTCAAGCAGCCATAGTCTCGCAGGGGATTTCTGATAACACGGGCGAGACAACGGAGTTAGGGCGCCAGGGGTTACTAGGCTCTCCTGCTCCCACAACCAGTATATCTTTCCAGTACTCAGACCTCTGCCATAAGATCTCCTCTGGTCTGGAGTACGGGAATCATAACAGATGGTAATAAATGTATAGCAACCTGGTAGCAGATGCAGGAGACTCACGTGAATGTTCACAGTGCAGTTTGTTAAGCACAGGCAGCTAGCAAGCTGCTTCACAGGTGAGGTGATGGAATGCACCTGGAGAGAGTCTCTACTGCTGAGGCTGAAGCACACTGTGGATGTAGATAGGTGTGGAGCCAAATACAGATGCAAGGGTTGCTGATGCTTGTAGTTCCACGGAGATGTAGGAAGGTAACCAGGAACACGGAGGAACAGGAAGGTAACCAGGAACACGGAGGATCCAGGAAGGTAACCAGGAACACGGAGGATCCAGGAAGGTAACCAGAAACACGGAGGATCCAGGAAGGTAACCAGGAACACGGAGGATTCAGGAAGGTAACCAGGAACACGGAGGATCCAGGAAGGTAACCAGGAACACGGAGGATCCAGGAAGGTAACCAGGAACACTGAGGATCCAGGAAGGTAACCAGGAACACGGAGGATCCAGGAAGGTAACCAGGAACACGGAGGATCCAGGAAGGTAACCAGGAACACAGGGGAACTGGAGACTGGAACACAGGAACTTGCACACTGAATGTCGCAGGAGAGCTGGAGTGGTTGCTGGAACTTGTAGTTCCACAGGAACACTGGAACAGCTGGAAACTGGAACGGAACTGGAACAGCTGGAAACTGGAACGGAACTGGAACAGCTGGGACCTGTAGTTCCACAGGTCCAATACACAAGGATATCTCTGTAGACAGAGAATTGCAAACAGGAGCCGCCTGTTCACAGAATGTGACGTGTTGTCCAAGGCGATGAGACTGAGCCAGGAACTGGAGTTTAAACACCTTGGTCTGTGATGATTGGATGATCTCTGTGAGAACACACCCTGCTGGATTTGGTGTTCAGATCAGCTGTGAGTTAACTGGAGCTGGTGATTAACCGGGAGAATAACACTGTAGACAGTTAATGCCATGCACTGCTGGTTGCTGGCTGGGATCAGTAGTGCACCGGGAGTAAACGCTGTTTAACTAGAAACACTGTGTATTCCAGGCTGCTGGCTGAAACCAGTGGTTACCAAAAGATAGAACTGGTTAGGTGGAGCACAGTGAGCTGTGGGCTGCAGGAGACTGAAGACTGGAACTGCTGAAACCTGTAGTTCCACAGGTTCAATTCACAGGGAATACTCTGAAAACAGGACTGAAGCCAGGAGACCCCTGTTCACTGGGAGTGATACAATGAAGACTGCGGATTCCTGACACTGCTGTAGTTACCCGGCAACCAGGGCTCGGGAGTGTACAGCGCCGCTGGGGAGAGCCAGAGCTGCAGCCGTGAATGTCCACTGACATGTAACACTGCTGCTGCCCTTGAAGTCTTCACTTTTTTCCTCAGAAAAAAGCTCTTATTAGGGCTGCCCGGAGCAGCCCCTCTGTTAAGTGCCTGCTACTGCAGCACCAACTACAAAACTGAGATCCTGTGCAGGGAGGCGGGGTGATATAGGAGGCGGCGCTATGCATTCTGGGAACAGTCAAAGCTTTGAGCCTGTTGGTGCCTCGGATCAAGGTCCTACTCTACACCCCATTGTCCATTCCTTGTGGAGCCCAGTGTACCCCGCAGCAGAAAATAGGATTTTAATACCTACCGGTAAATCCTTTTCTCGTAGTCCGTAGAGGATGCTGGGGTCACATCAAGAACCATGGGGTATAGACGGGATCCGCAGGAGTCATGCGCACTTTAAGACTTTGAATAGGTGTGAACTGGCTCCTCCCTCTATGCCCCTCCTCCAGACTCCAGTTATAGGAACTGTGCCCAGGGAGACGGACATTTCGAGGAAAGGATTTATTGTTAAACCACGGTGAGCATCTTACCAGCTTACCAGCTCACACCTCAAGCATGCCGCAGAACGTGGTATTCCACAGAATACAAGCCAACGGCATGAACAATTGCAGCACCTGGCTGACAAGAAACGTAACACAACATGTGTGTAACCACAAATCACTGCAGATATAGTACGCACTGGGACGGGCGCCCAGCATCCTCTACGGACTAAAAGAAAAGGATTTACCGGTAGGTATTAAAATCCTATTTTCTCATACATCCTAGAGGATGCTGGGGTCACATCAAGAACCATGGGGTTATACCAAAGCTCTAGAATGGGCGGGAGAGTGCGGACGACTCTGCAGTACCGAATGACCAAACGTGAGGTCAACCTCGGCCAAGGTAGTAAAACTGTATTACTTAGCCAAATTGTTTGCTAAAAAGCTGCTCTGCAAAGTTGCAATGCCGAGACTCCCTGGTCAACCGCCCCGAACGAGCCCACCTTTCTAGTAGAATGGGCCTTCACCTATTTCGGAAACTGCAATCCTGCCGTGAGATGAGCATGCTGAATCGTACCACAGATCCAGCGCGCAACGGTCTGCTTGGAAGCAGGACACCCAATCTTGTTGGGAGCAAACAGGACAAACAGAGCCTGTGTTCCTAAACGGAGCCGTCCTGGCGACATAAATGTTCAAAACTCTGACCACATGCAGAGACTTCGACTCAGCGAAGGCGTCGGTAGTCACGGGCATCACAATAGGTTGGTACATGTGGAAAGAAGAAACCACCTTCGGTAGAAATTGTTGCCGAGTTTCCAACTCTGCTCTATCTTCATGGAAGATTATATAAGGTCTCTTGTGAGACCAGGCCGATAACTCAGACACTCGCCTTGCGCATGCCAAGGCAAACCTGACGACCAACTTTCCAAGTGAGGAAATTCACTCCTCCTTACTTAAAGGTTCAGACCAATTTATTCTGAAAGAAAACCGCTAAGGCCGATTTTAATTGAGCCCAAGTTTAGGCCCGTATCCACACCTGCTTGTAGAAAACGGAGAAAACATCCTAGCTGAAAACTCTGCCGTAGGAGTCTACTTGGATTCACACCAAGAAACATATTTTCTCCAAATACGGTAGTAATGTTTAGACGTTACCCCTTTCCTAGCCCAAATAAGTGTGGAGAACTAATTCCGTGGGAATACCCTTACGGACTAGGATTTGGCGGTCAACCGCCATGTCGTCAAACGTAGCCGTGGTAAGTCCTAATAAATGCACGGCCCCTGCCGCAACAGGTCCTCGCGCAAAGGAAAAAGCCAGGGATCTGCTATGAGTAATTCCTGAAATCTGGATACCAAGCTCTCCTTGGCCAGTCTAGGACCATGAGGCTCGCTCGAATTTCCTTTTTATGATCCCAGAACTTTTGGAAAACGTAGGGAATATATATACCGACTGAAAACACCCACGGTGTCACCAGTGCATTCACTGTTCCTGTATGAGGGTTCCTTTACCTGGAACTCTGAAGCTTCTTATGGAGACGAGATGCCATCATTCCTACTTGAGGAAATCCCAACGACATGTCACCTCTTTGAAGACTACTTGGAGGAGGTCTCCCCTCTCCTGGATGGAGATCGTGTCTGCTGAGGAAGTTTGCTTCCCAGTTGTCCACTCTTGGAACGAACATCGCCGACAGAGCGTTTGTATGTTTTTCCGCCCAGCGGAAAATCCTTGTGGTTTCTGCCATTGCTGTTCTGCTTTTCGTTTGTAGAAAACTGTTGTAAATGGCCCTTAACTCCAGACCGTTTATGTGGTGACAAGTTTACTAACTTGACCATTTTCCTTGGAAGTTTTCCCCCTGTGTGACTCCCCCCCCCCACCTCGGAGGCTTGCATCCGTGGTCGCTAGGATACAGTCCTGGATCTCGAACCTGCGCCCCTCTAGGAGGTGAGAACTGCGCAGCCACCACAGGAGTGAGATTCTGGTCTTGGAAGACAGGATTACCCTCCGGCGTATGAGTAGGTGGGAACCGGACCACTTGTCCAACAGGTCCCACTGGAACACCCTGGCCAAACTGCGTGGCCTCGTAGGCCGCAACCATCTTTCCCAGCAACCGAATGTATTGATGAATTGACATTCTTGCTGGTCTCGGAATTTGTTTGACCAGACTCTGGATCTCCAGAGCCTTTTCCACTGGAAGAAAAAACTCTCCGTAGTTCTGTGTCTAGTATTATTCCCAAAACCGACAACCGCGTCGTTGGGACCAACAGTGATTCCGGCAAGTTCAGGAGCCCATCATGTTGTTGAAGAACTGTCAGGAAGAGTGCAATGTTTTGCACCAACTGGTTACTCGACCTCGCCGTTATCAGGAGACTGTTCCAGTACGGGATAATTGTGACTCCTTACTAGCAACGGAGAACCATCATTACCGCCATCACCCTGGTGAAAATCCTTGGAGCCGTAGACAGACCAAACGGCAACATCCGAAATTGGTAATGACAACCCTGAATTGCAAACCTCAGGTAAGCCTAATGCGAAGGAAAATGTAATTAGGCCTCCGTTATGTCTACTGAGACCATGAAAAAAAACTCCTTTTTCCAGATTGGAAATCACTGCCCTGAGAGATTCCATCTTGGATTTGAATTTTTTTTTAAGTAGAAATTGAGGGATTTCAGATTTAGGATTGGTCTGACCGAGCCGTCTGGCTTCGGGACCACGAATAGGCTTGAATAAAAGCCCTCTCCCTGTTGTGACAGGGGAAACCAGGCCAATGACCTGATCCTGATACAACCTTTGTATTGTGTCGCATACTACCTCCCCGTCCGGAGGAGAATCGGTAATTTGAAAAATTGGTGAGGAGAAACGTCTGGAAACTCCAGTATGTACCCTTGGGACACTATTCGTAAAAACCCCCCAGGTCCAGGTCTGTTCCAGGACTGACTGAAGAGTTTTAGACGTGGCCCCAGCAGTGTGGGCTCCCGCAAGAGAGTCCCAGCATCATGTAGTGGATGTGGCAGAAAACAGAGGATGATCTCTTCTCCTGTGATCTTGAAGAGGTTGCGGACCTCTTCCCTTTTCTCCTTCCTCTACCTGCAAAGAAAGGGGAATCTGTATCTATTGGGCCGAAATGACTGCATCCGACAATGATGTGTCATCATCCGTAGTGAGGGAACATAGGGCAAGAAGGCGGACTTACCAGCTGCAGCTGTCGAGATCAAATTAACTAGGCTGTCACCAAACCAGGCTTCACCTTCATAGGGAAGAGACTCCCCTTCTTCTCGGAGTCAGCATCAGCATTGCATTGGTGAATCCACAACGCCCTCCTAGCCGAGACCGCCATGGAATTGGCCCGTGAACCCAAGAGTCCTATATCCCTTGCAGTCGCACGAAAGTATGCTGCAGTGTCCTTGATATGACCCAACATAAGCAGTATCCCATCTCTCCCTAGGGTGACAAGGTACCCGACCATATTTGAATACTACTACTCCCCCATGCGCATGTAATGGCAGGTCTAACTAACGTAGTCGTGGACGCATAACTAGAATATAACGTAGCTTCCTGCATACGATCCGCTGGATTTGTGACAGGGCCCCGTGCAGAACAGAGGGCGACTCCCACTTTATTCTGTCCGCGGCGGGAAAAGAATAAACAATCAGAATCCCCTTGAGGATTTGAAACCATCTTGTCAGGGCTGACACAGACTTTCTCACACAGAACTCTCAGCACACGAGAAGGAGGAACGACACCTTAGCTTTCATTATAACTTTATATATGTACATACACGTACACAGTTATGTTTATATATATATATATATATATATATATATGTATATCCACACATAGACCCCTCTGTTAGGAACAGCCAGAGTACCCAGTGACGTCTTTAATGTGCACTACTCATGTACTGAATGCTTTTTTTTTTTTTGCGCGGAGCTAATCAGATAACATTATGGTCGACATAGGAAACAGTATCCGCGTCGATATCAGGGAGTAGTAACTGGGCAAAATAAAATTTTTGCGACCCCGAGGGGTCTGAGGGAAATACAGCTATGAACATGACATCCTCCATAGATATTTCTACATCTGTGTTTGGGACACAGTGTTATGCAACATTACTATATATATATACACATATATATACCCTTTCTGATATGCTAATTTTTTACGCAGTCAGATATTGGTGGTGCCTACATGGCCAACCACACACGTCTGTGTCCCTGATATCGTTTTCTCTTGGGAAAAGCATTCAGCCACCGTGTCGACACACATGTACCAAGTACCATCAGGAGCCGGCGGTGCCGACAGGGTCACTCCCACAGCCGTTGTGGGAAGAGCACTCAGCCTCAGACATGCCGACACACGTGTACCAAACACCCGCCGACACACCGGGCATATAGGGGACAGACCCACAGCAAAGTCTGTCAGAGAGACACAGAGGAAGATTGCCAGCCCACAACCCAGCGCCTAATCACCGGTTCTGAAACTCTGAGGAATGTCCCAGACCTGCAGCGCTTTATATAGTAAATATATATCTATATTGTACCAATATTTCTGTGTCCCCCCCCCTCCCCCCGTTTTGCACCCTGATATTTATTCAGAAGTGTGAGGAAGAAAATGGCGCTTAGCTGTGTGAGCTGAGAGGACTAAGCCCCGCCCCCTCAATGGCGCGCTTCAGTCCCGCTTTTTTTTACTAAATTTTTATACTGGCGGGGGTTAGGACAGTGCCTAGGCACCTATGTCCCCTCTTGCCAGTCTTATTTTTGAGGTTTATATGCTGCCCAGGGCGCCCCCCCAGCGCCCTGCACCGTGTAGTGCTGTTGCGTGTGGGAGCATGGCGCGCAGCGCGGTACCTCATAAGCAGTCACTGAAGTCTTCTTTTCTTCTTCTACTCACCTGTCTTCTGGCTCTGCAAGGGGGGTGACGGCCGGCTCTGGGAATGAGCCCCTAGGCGTACCTAGTGATCAAACCCTCAGGAGCTAATGGTGTCCTGTAGCCAAAGAAGCAGAGCCTTTAAACTCACAGAAGTAGGTCTGACTTCTCTCCCCTAAGTCCCACGATGCAGGGAGCCTGTTGCCAGCAGTGCTCCCTGAAAATAAAAAACCTAACATAAGTCTTTTTCAGAGAAACTCAGTAGCGCTCCACAGCGTGCATCCAGTCTGCCTGGGCACAGATTCTAAACTGGAGTCTGGAGGAGGGGCATAGAGGGAGGAGCCAGTTCACACCCATTCAAAGTCTTAAAGTGCCCATGTCTCCTGCGGATCCCGTCTATACCCCATGGTTCTTGATGTGACCCCAGCATCCTCTAGGACGTATGAGAAAAGTTTTGTGCAGTTTCTGAGTAGGTCTGAACTTACTCAGCCGCTGCGATCACTTCAGCCTGTTCTGGCCCGGAATTGACGTCAGACACCCGCCCTGCACACATTTGGACACGCCTGCGTTTTTCCAACCACTCCCTGAAAAGTCAGTTGACACCCATAAACGCCTTCTTCCTGTCAATCTTCTTGCGATCGGCTGTGCAAATGAATTCTTTGTTAAATCCATCGCCCAGCAATGATCCGCTTTGTACACCGACGACGCGCCTGCGCAATACGGTGCATACACAGTTTTGCCGAGTTTTGACCTGATCGCAACACTGCATAAAATAGGTAGCGTGCGATAAGTTCGGAATGACCCCCAGTGCCATTATTGCACAGGATCAGTGTGTAGAGGAAACGCCAGGCACATGATAAACCTGTCTTGTTATACGAGGCTGAAGTTCTTATTCACTAACTTCAGCCTCGTTCTTGTTATTGTGGGGTCGGGGGAGGAGAGAGAGCGCACACACAGCGCAGGAAGAGGGCAGGAAAACGAAACTTCCATTACACAGACTGTAAACACGCTGCTGGGCTCGGACCGGCTGCGTCACTTCCGTGGGTGTGCGGAGCGACTGGCCGTCCCGGAGACCAGGCAGCCAGGCACTGGGCAACCCGAGTGTGTGCAACGCGTGAGGCCCCGCTATATGACAGGCGTTAGAGCCTATCAGGGCACCGCGGTGTGTAACGGCCGGCCTCGGGTCATGGAGGCGGAGGGCTGACAGCCCGGGGCGGCTGAGGAAAGGTGAGGTTACTGCCGCTGCCATAGGGAGCCCTGTATGTGAGGAATGCGAGAGAAGGCGCCATTCCTGACATGGGCAGAGAGTACAGGCCCCGCTATAGTAAGGGCATGGGACCCGGGGTCATGGGTAGCTGCAGCTGGGGTGCTATGAGGGAGCAGGGTTTAATAGCTGCTGCTGCTACAGACTCTCTGTAAGATCTCTATTTATCTTGTGTCCAGTCTGTCCACTGCAGCAATGGAAGTCATTTCCATAATTATAATATACAGTGTATGAAGTAAGCCGATATATGGAGACGCAACATTACAGATGTAGTCATGCTCTTCTTTGTTGTGGATGCGCCATGCTGCAACACGGCTCGCTGCATGGTATGCAAGGCTGCAACTATTACGACTATTCGCAGTTGGCAATTGCTCTATTAAGTCCTAATAAAATGAATGGAGTGATTGTCGGCTGTAAATAGTCACAGCTCGGTGAGCCGTTCGGCAGCATGCTGCATCGCAGCTATGGTGAGCATGGCCACATCTGTAGGGCGCTACTCACTTCTATGATTTTATTCTTAAAGTAACCATCAAATTTCATTTACTTGCATTTTCCATGCTGCTGCTTCTGAATTCCCGCTTCTGTTGTTGTTGTTATTATTATTATTACCAGTTATTTATATAGTGCACACATATTCCGCAGCGCTTTACAGAGATACTGTGTTACAGTGGAAGCTGGCTTGTACTGTACCTTTTACAACATGAACATAATTGCTACTGAGACAATCGTGTTTTTGTTATGACCGTCCCTTTGTTTCACCTCTTCCTTTTTTTTTTTTTTGTCAAAGAGGGCTTAACTAAGTTGAGTTAACAGTAACCCATTTACAGGTCTTTCAATGCTTTTGTTGTCCTGCAGGAGAATGAGCACGTGCCGCTGGTGCACTCCGGGTGGCTCTGTCACCACACAACTGCTGAGGAGCTATGCCGCAAGGGAGTTGCACAGCGATGAGCTTACTCACGCCAATGAGGATCTCTCCTACTGCATGGAGTGTGTGGTGGAGTACCATAGGGTACGAGATGAAGCACCACAGCTACACAAGGTAATCATGGGCCATTTGATTGGAAATTAGAGGAAATGATGATGATGCTATTGGGCTGAATCTCTTGTCCTCAAGATTTCCATATGTTCATGTAAATATTCTTGACTCTAATAATGAGCAGACCATATACATGTCCCCTTATATTTAAACACTGATTACCCCTCTTGCACATATTGTGCATTGTACCTTTTTCCATTTCCCTCCATCTTCACCTCAATCATTTTCTTAATCTCCCTCCTCAATCCCCTACTCGGGAGCATTCTCTGAACTGTCCAAGATCTAGCATCCCCTTCCCCCACATCATTATTCATTATTGCCCTATTCATTCCTCTTCAAGTGATAATTTTAGTATGTAGTATAGTGCAGGTCAGAGTCGAGGAGGGGTGGATAATATAGTGCGATTTGTGTGTACTAAAGGGTATTAAATAGGGTTGTGGATAATGGGGTCGACCACACTTAGTTGGACATTCATTAGGTCAACACCTGAAATAGGTCGCCATGAACAAGGTCGACATGAGTTTTTTACGAAGAAAACTGCAGCCATTTTTTTTTTAAAGTGACTGGAAACCCCAATTAGTGCACGTGTTCCCTCGCATGGCTCGCTATGCTTCAGGCAAGGTGCCTCGCTCCACTGCGCTCTGCACAGGTTACTATTCCCAATCGTAGTCCATGTGGATCGTGAAGTGTGAAAAAGTTAAATAAAAAGAAAAAGGAAAAAAAAAAAGTGAAAAACTCATGTCGACCTTTTTCCATATTGACCTAGCAAAATGTTGGAAGGGTGTTGGAGGAGAAAGGACCAGAGGTAAGAAAATGAATGTGTGAGATTGAATGTCATATTCAGCCTATCTATGCAAAAGTTCATCAAAACCTAATCGTGATACGGATGTGTTCCAAATCATTTAAAGCGGCAGACTAGATGGGCCAAGTGGTTCTTATCTGACATCAAATTCTATGTTTCATTCCTCTTCTATTGTTCCCCCTCATTGTCCTTCTTCCCCTTTCACCCCCCTATCAATTTATCCCTCATAACTATAATCCTAGCGCTTTTTTCCTTCATCATTAACCCAAATACTGTCAAATACTCCACCCCCCCCTCTCAAAACCCTGTATTATAATTAACCCCTCTATTCTGCATTAGCACTCCTTCAGTAACCTGCCTACCTTCTCATTTACTCACTCCATCAGTAACCCATCACCCACTGCCACTGCTTCTCTGCATTTGCACAAATGCACATGAAATTACAGAGCAGGTTAAAAGTGGACACATCGTAATCGAAACAGGGCACTTCTACACATGAGTTAAGCTCCATGATGGCCTTGCACGTAAGATTTGTCGAGCCCTGATTTGAAGAATAACAATATAAAAAAGAAACACTTTGCTCTGAATACACCCATTGCATTGTGTTCAGGTACTATTTACAGTGTTTTAATTTTTGCAGGCCCTGTGGAAAATGGAAACCTCGCGGCTTGTCGCCCAACTGGAGATATCCATGCGTGAAGAGATAGATGAAGACGATGAGCTCTATTTAGTTGAGGAGGATGGCGAGAAACAACTGTTTGGGTACACTGGCCCTAACTTTGAGAGCACTGTACGGGTGCCTCTCTTGGAAATCCTTAAGTATCCATATTTGCTGCTCGACAAACGCGTTAGTAAGTGCATCATCTAAAAATATTGCAACAGAAAATGCATCTGTCTTTGCAGGTAGAGAGTGCATACGATTTTATTATGGGAAGAAGATCCTTTTCTGTTTTCTGTAGTACTCATCCTTTGTTTTTTTTTGTTTTTTTTCTACCCCCAAGTATAAAAGTACTTTGTTAAATGATTGTTGTTTTTTAGACATCATATTACAGCTGTACAGGTTGCGGACATGGTTTCTGGCAAGAGATGAAGTTGACCATACCATCTTCTCTAAAGTGTATCTATCAAGAATTTTCATAAGCAGAGGAATTTTTTTTTTTTTTTTAATTTTAAATCAAACTACTTCTTGTTTTGTCTTTGAACTGAAGATGTAAAAGGGTGCACTGATTGGCTCAATGTTTTGGATGCGCCTATGAGCATTATGGAACCAATGCAGCTTTATATCCACTTACGGCTTCTCAATCTATGCTGCTTTGTTTTAACATCAATCTAGTAACTATCACTCCTGCTGGTTAGTCCCTGTAGATGCTGGTGGTTATATTGTTATTACATGGATATTTGGAATTATAATCCTCTGTTTCACATCTGCATCTAATGCAGAAGACTGAAATTCAGGAATTACATAGAAATTCTTGGAGATGGAGGCATATTATCTATGCCAGATTGAATTGACAAGTGTTGAGTTTCAGCCTTCTTTCTGATATGGCAATAAATGTAAAGGAGGGTAAGCACATGGTTAAGGAGAACTGAAAACCTTTAGGAAATTGGTTTCCTGAGTACTCTCCGTTGGCAATTGATTGGGTATCTCTTGCTCGTACTGGATAATATCTCCCTTTACCCATAGAATAGCCTTGTACGCTGTGCCATGAATTCAACAAAGTGCTGGAAACAGTTCATAGCGGTTATGGTCCATGGTGACATGATAGCAGTCACTTCAAATATGTCGGCTGCAAATATCCCATTCCATCACATCCCAGAGGTGCTCAATTGGCTTAGTATCTGGTGGCTGTGGAGACCATTGGAACGAGTCCTCAGCAGAACATCTCCTACAGGTGATAGGGATGTCCGGATCCAATTGAACTAGTTTCAAATGTGACCAGATGGAGAAGCTTGCATGAGTTCACTTTTAAATGAACTGAAATGAAGCTGGAAGCAATGTTTTCATGACTCGCATGTCACTCCTCCTTGTCCAAAATCTCTACCAGATCCACCTTCAGTGTGCTTTAAATTCACATAAAATGTGGGTGCTAATCCCTTTGTGGGATGTTAGCCTTTAAAGTGACTCAAGTAAAGTTAACATTTCACAGTCCAATTAGCTTCTGATTGTACTGTGGAAGTGTCTGAATGGAAGTATTGGAGGAATTTCTTGTGGGGGATACTAGAGTTCTCCTTCATCTCAGAAAAAGCAGGGAAGTTGTGATGCCATTTATGTTTTATGCCACTGATCAGCCATGGACCCATGATATTCATAACAGAGGAAAGCACAGCACGATAAAGGAGTATAGAAAATGTATCTTGGTTAACAATGATAAATTAAGTACGAATTGTAAGATCTAGGGGATGGAAGGAACACTAACTTAATGATATTGCTTTGTGTATTCCCTTTCTTCCTTTTACATTTTTTATTTATTTATTTTTGAGTGTATTTTATAACGGATATATTGGGAGTTTATCAACCGTAAATGCTGTGCATCTCACAGATGAATAAGTGGAAATAATACACACCTTAACTTCACATTTGGAGTAACAAACACAAATGAAATTCTTTTAATTGTAAGGGGGCACAAGCTGATGAATACACCAGGAATGGTGATAAGGTAAAAAGGTGTAAATATATGCACTGATCATGGTAGGGCGACGGGAATGGGTCAAAAAAGGGGATGGAAAGAAAAAGGAATTGAACTTAGTATGTATCCACAATGTTCAGAGCAATGGAGAGCACAGCATGAACACAGATCATACTGTCATGTAGCTCCTAAACTTAAGCTGTCTCGATTTCATTTTACTTTTTTTTTTTTTTTCACCTCTTGCATGAGGGGGTTGGGGCTGAATTTTTTTTTTTTAATTATCTGGAATGTTTTTATTGAGAAGTTTTGATGCACATTACAGATCGTCATAATGTTCTATGCATGTAGACAACATATAGATATACAGAATATATATATATATATATATATATATATAAAATTTGTTTGAATTGCGCACTCACCAATTGATGAATAAAAAGTTCTTTATGAATAGGCAAAATACTCACAAAAAACTACATAGCAGAAGGTGCATATGTGCAAAGTCGACGTTTCGGTCCACTAAGGACCATCTTCAGGACGAGCAACAGAACATCCTTAAGGCAGCTCAGCAAAAAAATGAACTGTGTTCCATAACATTAGGGTATTTAAACCCTGGAGTATTACCCATAAACACTCTGTGCTATACTGGTGCACTATGGGAGGGTACCCCGGCCCCGGGTGACTAGTTAGTGATTTAATGCCAGGGCCGCAGGGACCGATATAAAAGTGTCCCCTGGCTGTGGCATTATCTCTCTGACTAGTGGAGCCTGGTGCTGGTGTTAAAAATACGGGGGACCCCTACGTGTTTTGTCCCCCGTATTTTTGGCACCGGGACCGGACGCAGAGCCCGGTGCTGGTTGTTAAAATACAGGGGGATCCCATGTAATTTCCCCCCCCGTATTTTTACAACCAGGACCAGCTCAAAGAGCCCGAGGCTGGTTATGCTTAGGAGGGGGGACCCCACGCATTTTTTTTTCTGAAATTTTAACCCATTCCCACTGAAAAACATGCTCTGATCTCTACATATTATTTTAGTCAGTAAAAAAATAATAATATTCTTTAAAAAAATATATGAAATAATACTTGTGGCTCCTAAATAGACAAACCAAATAGATAATCCCTTCTAATATAAATAGATATGCTATTAGCAATCAAAAAAACACAAAAAAAAAAAAAATGTTTTTAAATTTTTTTATTAGATCACGACAGCAAAATGAGGTGGAATGAAATTGACGAAATTACTGTCGAAAAGCACTGTTGTCGAATCGAGATTCTTCAATTGAATATACTTTTGTCAAAAAGCCGCATTTTTACCATTGCAGACATGTCGAATTTGAAAAATGTCGAATTGCAAAAAGTCGAATCTGAAACGGCAGTTTTTTTGTCGAAAAGTACTATATTGCACTGTCGAATCCAATTCGGCAGTTTTTTTTTTTTTTTGTCGAAAATGCCCCGTTTTTCGACATTTGCGGCAATTCGACCGCAATTGCATATGGCCCTTCGTCTGAGTATGGTATAAGTTATGCATTAATTTGAACATCATTTAGGAGTGGTTGATGCACCTAGACATCTTGAAGATATTCAGAAAAGTATGTTCCCACTCATTTGTCAAATTTATATTTAAGTCTAATTTCCATCTGACCTGAGTGTTTAGATTTGGTTCGTGTTGGGGGGAGAGAAGAGTAGAGTACCTTGAAGAAATACCATGTTTATGGCTTGGCATGGTGATATTAGATAACACATATGGTGGGGGGGATTGTGAATCAGACGTGTTCTTTAGTTAACCAGTGTCTGATACGTAGGTATTTATAAAAATCTTTGTTCGGAATCAAGTATTGTACCCTTAATTGTTGGAAGGATTTAAGAGCGAGGTTGTCATATAGGTCTTTAATCAAAAATATACCGAGATTGTGCCAATTTTGCAGTGACAGATCAGGGATTAGTTTAGACAATGCTAAAATAGATAATCTGGAGGAGGGAAGAGAAAATTTGCCTAGAGAAGTGTCCATTTTGTCCCATACCACTAATTTTGTTTGAAACACCTTTTGAAGACTTTGTATAAGATTTTCTATGGGAAGTTTTAGTCCATAGTAAATCAGCTAAAGGGACATTCTGACATGAGTGTCTTTCAATATCAACCCAAGGTTTTACAGGTCTGGGAGAACACCAATATTTCTCCCAGAGAGAGTAAGAGTAAAGGCTTCCGAGTAACAGTGAGCTTCCAACAGAGAGAACACCCTTCTGGTATTGTCCGGAGCTTGTCGACCCATAGTGAAACCAACCTGGTCCTGATTAACCAGAGTGGGAATCAAAGGATTTAGGGGTATATGCAATTGCGGTCGAATTCCCGAAAATGTCGAAAAACGGGACATTTTCGCCCAAAAAAAAGATTCGACAATGCAATTCAGTACTTTTCGTCAAAAAAACGGACTTTCCAAATTCGACTTTTTGAAATTCGACATTTGTCAAATTCGACATTTCTGAAATGGTACAAATGCGGCAATTCGACAAAAGTATATTCAATTGAAGTTTGTAAATTCGACAACAGTGCTTTTAGACAGTAAATTCGTCATTTTCAATCCGCCACACTTTGCTGGCGGAATCTAATAAAAATTTTTAAAAACATGTTTTTTTTTGTGTTTTTTTTTTTATTGGTAATAGCATTTCTCTAACGTCCTAGTGGATGCTGGGGACTCCGTCAGGACCATGGGGAATAGCGGGCTCCGCAGGAGACAGGGCACATCTAAAAAAGCTTTTTAGGTCACATGGTGTGTACTGGCTCCTCCCCCTATGACCCTCCTCCAAGCCTCAGTTAGGTTTTTGTGCCCGTCCGAGAGGGTGCAATCTAGGTGGCTCTCTTAAAGAGCTGTTTAGAAAAGTTTTTTTTTAGGTTTCTAATCAGTGATTCCTGCTGGCGACAGGATCACTGCAACGAGGGACTTAGGGGAGAGACTTGCAACTCACCTGCGTGCAGGAGGATTGAAGTTTTAGGCTACTGGACACTGAGCTCCAGAGGGAGTCGGAACACAGGTCAGCCTGGGGTTCGTCCCGGAGCCGCGCCGCCGATCCCCCTTACAGACGCTGAAGAACGGCAGAACGGAGGTCCGGAAACAGGCGGCAGAAGACTCCTCAGTCTTCATGAAGGTAGCGCACAGCACTGCAGCTGTGCGCCATTGTTGCTACACGGCTCACTGATCTCGGTCACGGAGGGTGCAGGGCGCTGCTGGGGGCGCCCTGGGCAGCAATATAGATTACCTTAGAGGCAAATAAATACATCACATATAGCCATTAAGGCTATATGTATGTATTTAACCCAGGCCAGTTTTCCTAATAACCGGGAGAAAAGCCCGCCGTGAAAGGGGCGGAGCTTATTCTCCTCAGCACTCAGCGCCATTTTCCTGACCAGCTCCGCTGGTGAGGAAGGCTCCCACTCTCCCCTGCACTACAGAAACAGGGTTAAAGAGAAGGGGGGCATAAATTGGCGATATAATTATATATTAAGAGCCCATATATAGAAACAACACCTTCTAGGGTTGTTATATACATTATGGCGCTTTTGGTGTGTGCTGGCAAACTCTCCCTCTGTCTCCCCAAAGGGCTAGTGGGTCCTGTCCTCTATCAGAGCATTCCCTGTATGTGTGTGCTGTAGGTCGGTACGTGTGTGTCGACATGTATGAGGAAAATGTTGGTGAGGAGACGGAGAAAATTGCCTGTAATGGTGATGTCACTCTCTAGGGAGTCGACACCAGAATGGATGGCTTACTTATGGAATTACGTGATAATGTCAACACGCTGCAAGCCGGTTGACGACATGAGACAGCCGGCGGACAAATTAGTATCGGTCCAGGCGTCTCAGACACCGTCAGGGGCTTGTAAAAACGCCCATTTACCTCAGTCGGTCGACAGACACTGACACGGACACTGACCCCAGTGTCGACGGTGAAGAAACAAACGTAGTTTTCCTTTAGGGCCACAAGTTACATGTTAAGGGCAATGTAGGAGGTGTTACGTATTTCTGATACCACAAGTACCACAAATAAGGGTATTTTGTAGGGTGGGAATAAACTACTTGTAGTTTTGCCTGAATCAGATAAATTAAATGAAGTGTGCGATGATACGTGGGGTTCCTCCGACAGAAAGTTATGGGCGGTATACCCTTTTTCCCGCCAGTAGTAAGGGCGAGTTGGAAAACACACCTTAGGGTGGACAAGGCGCTCACACGCTTATAAAAAACATGGCGTTACCGTTTCCAGATACGGCCGCCCTCAAGGAGCCAGCTGATAGGAAGCTGGAAAATATCATAACAGTATATACACACATACTGGTGTTATACTACGACCAGCAATCGCCTCAGCCTGGATGTGCAGCGCTGAGGGGGCTTGGTCGGATTTCCTGACTGAAAATTTTGATACCCTTGACAGGGACAGGATTTTATTGTCTATAGAGCATTTTAAGGATGCATTTCTATATATGTGTGATGCGCAGAGGCATATTTGCATTCTGGCATCAAGAGTAAATGTGATGTACATATCTGCCAGACGAAGACACGACAGTGGTCAGGTGAGGCAGATTCCAGACGGCATATGGAAGTATTGCCGTATAAAGGGGCGGTCCATTGGACCTGGTGGCCATGGCAACAGCTGAAAAATCCACCTTTTGTTACCCCGAGTCACATATTGGCAGAAAAGGACACAGTCTTTTCAGTCTCAGTCCTTTCGTCCCCATACGGGCAGGCGGGCGAAGGCCAGTCATATCTGCCCAGGGGGAGAGGAAAGGGAAGAAGACTGCAGCAAGCAGCTCATTCCCAGGAACAGAAGCTCCTCACGGCTTCTGCCAAGTCCGCAGCATAACGCTGGGGCCGTACAAGCGGACTCAGGTGCGGTAGGGGGTCATCTCAAGAGTTTCAGCAACACTCGCAAGGGAACTCCGGGATCCTACATGTAATATCCCAGGTGTACATTGGAAATTCGAGACGTCTCCCCCTCACACAATTCACAGGCTGTATTCCCAGCAGGTGATAATCAAAGTACCCTTCTTACAACAAGGAAGGGGGTAGTATTCCACACTATATTGTGGTACTGAAGCCAACCGGCTCGGTGAGATCTGAAATATTTGAACACTTACATACAAGCGTTCAAATCAAGATGGAGTCACTCGGAGCAGTGATAGCGAACCAGGAAGAAGGGGACGATATGATGTCACTGGATATCAGGGACGTTTACCTACAGGTCCAAATTTGCCCTTCTCACCAAGGGTACTTCAGGTTCCTGGTACAGAACTGTCACTATCAGTTCAGACGCTGCCGTTTGGATTGTCCACGGCGCCCCGGGTCTTTACCAAGGTAATGGCCGGAATGATGATTTTTCTTAAAAGAAACATGGACGCTTTCCTGATAAGGGCAAGGTCCAGAGAACAGTTGGAGGTCGGAGTAGCACTATCTTAAGTAGTTCTACGACAGCACGAGTGGATTCTAAATATTCCAAAATCGCAGCTTTTTCCGACGACACGTCTACTGTTCCTAGGGAAGATTCTGGACACAGTCCAGAAAAATGTGTTTCTCCCAGTGGAGAAAACCAGGGAGTTATCCGAGCTAATCGGGATCCTCCTAAAACCAGGAAAAGTGTCAGTGCATCATTGCACAAGAGTCCTGGTAAAAATGGTGGCTTATTACGAAGCAATTCCATTCGGCAGATTTCCCGCAAGAACTCTTCAGTGGAATCTGCTGGACAAATGGTCTGGATCGCATCCTCAGATGCATCAGCGGATAACCCTATATCCAAGGAAAAGGGTGTCTCTCCTGTGGTGATTACAGAGTGCTCATCTTCTAGAGGGCCGCAGATTCGGCATTCAGGATTGGATGCCGGTGACCACGGAGGCCAGCCTGAGAGGCTGGGGAACAGTCACACAAGGAAAAAATTTCCAGGGAAGTGTGATTAAGTCTGGAGAATTCTCTCCGCATAAATAAGCTTAGAGCAAATTTATAATGCTCTAAACTTAGCTAGACCTCTGCTTCAAGGTCAGCCGGTATTGATCCAGTGGGATAACATCACGGCAGTCGCCCACGTAAACAGAAGGGCGGCACAAGAAGCAGGAGGGCAGTGAAAACTGCAAGGATTTTTCGCTAGGCGGAAAATCATGTGATAGCACTGTCAGCAGTGTTCTTTCCGGGAGTGGACGACTGGGAAGCAGACTTCCTCAGCAGGCATGACCTCCACCCGGGAGAGTGGAAACTTCATAGGGAAGTTTTTCAACATGATTGTGGACCGTTGGCAAAGACCAAAGGTGGACATGATGGCGTCCCGCCCGAACAAAAAACGGGACAGGTATTCCGCCAGGTCATGAGACCTTCAGGCGATAGCTGTGGATGTTCTGGTAACACCGTGGGTGTACCAGTCTGTGTATGTGTTCCCTCCTCTGTTTCTCATAACCAGGGTATTGAGAATTATAAGACATAGAGGAGTATGAACTATACTAGTGGCTCCGGATTGGCCAAGAGGGACTTGGTACCCGGAACTTCAAGAAATGCTCACAGAGGACTAAGGGCCTGGGGAGCTAAGAAGGGACTTGATTCAGCAAGTACCATGTCTATTCCAAGACTTACCGCGGCTGCGTTTGACGGCATGGCGGTTGAATGCCGGATCCTGAGGGGAAAAGGCATTCCATAAGAGGTCATACCTACCCTGGTCAAAGCCAGGAAGGAGGTGACCGCACAACGTCATCACCACATGTGGTGAAAATATGTTGCGTGGGTGAGGCCAGGAAGGCTCCACGACGGAAATTCAACTAGGTCGATTTCTACACTTCCTGAAAACAGGAGTGTTTTGGACCTCAAATTGGGGTTCATTAACATTTAAATCTCGGCCCTGTAGATTTTCTTCCAGAAAGAATTGACTTCAGTTCCTGAAGTCCAGATTGTAAAGGATGTATTGCATATACAGCTTTTTTGTGCCCCTAGGGGCACCGTGAGATCTCAACATAGTGTTGGGATTTCTTAAAATCATATTGGTTTGAACCGCTCAAATCTGTGGATTTGAAATATCTCACATGGAAAGTGACCATGCTGTTGACAAATATCTCACATGGGAAGTGACCATGTTGTTAGCCCTGGCCTCGGCCAGGCGATTGTCAGAATGGGCGGCTTTGTCTTACAAAAGCCCATATTAAAATTTTCCATTTGAACAGGACAGAACTGGGACTCGTCTCCAGTTTCTTCATAAACGGGTGTCAGCGTTTTCACCTGAAACAACCTCTTGTGGTGCCTGCGGCTACTAGGGACTTGGAGGACTCCAAGTTACTAGACGTGGTCAGGGCCCTAAAAATATATATATATATATATATATATATATATATATATATATATATATATAGTTAGGACGGCTGGAGTCAGAAAGTCTGACTTGCTGTTTATACTGTATACACCCAACAAGCTGGGTGCTCATGCTTCTAAGCAGTCTATTGCACGCTGGATTTGTAGTACAATTCAGCTTGCACATTCTGTGGCAGGCCTGCCACAGACGAAATATGTAGATGCCCATTCCACAAGGAAGGTGGGCTCATCCTGGGCGGCTGCCCGAGGAGTCTCGGCATTACAACTTTGCCGAGCAGCTACGTGGTCAGGGGAGAACACGTTTGTAAAATTTTACAAATTTTGATACTCTGGCTAAGGAGGACCTGGAGTTCTCTCATTCGGTGCTGCAGAGTCATCCGCACTCTCCCGCCCGTTTGGGAGCTTTGGTATAATCCCCATGGTCCTGACGGAGTCCCCAGCATCCACTAGGACGTTAGAGAAAATAAGAATTTACTTACCGATAATTCTATTTCTCGTAGTCCGTAGTGGATGCTGGGCGCCCATCCCAAGTGCGGATTGTCTGCAATGCTTGTACATAGTTATTGTTACAAAAATCGGGTTATTACTATTGTTGTGAGCCATCTTTTCGGAGGCTACTTCGTTTTGTTATCATACTGTTAACTGGGTTCAGATCACAAGTTGTACGGTGTGATTGGTGTGGCTGGTATGAGTCTTACCCGGGATTCAAGATCCTTCCTTATTGTGTACGCTCGTCCGGGCACAGTACCTAACCTAGGCTTGGAGGAGGGTCATAGGGGGAGGAGCCAGTACACACCATGTGACCTAAAAAGCTTTTTTAGATGTGCCCTGTCTCCTGCGGAGCCCGCTATTCCCCATGGTCCTGACGGAGTCCCCAGCATCCACTACGGACTACGAGAAATAGAATTATCGGTAAGTAAATTCTTATTATCTATTTATATTAGAAGGGATTAGGTACTTGGTTTGTCTATTTTGGAGGCACAAGTATTATTTATATATTTTTTTAAATATTTTCTCTAACGTCCTAGTGGATGCTGGGGACTCCGTAAGGACCACGGGGAATAGACGGGCTCCGCAGGAGACTGGGCACTCTAAAGAAAGATTTAGTACTACCTGGTGTGCACTGGCTCCTCCCTCTATGCCCCTCCTCCAGACCTCAGTTAGAATCTGTGCCCGGCCAGAGCTGGGTGCTTTTAGTGAGCTCTCCTGAGCTTGCTAATAAGAAAGTATTTTAGTTAGGTTTTTTATTTTCAGAGAGCTTCTGCTGGCAACAGACTCTCTGCTACGAGGGACTGAGGGGAGAGAAGCAAACCTACTAACTGCGGCTAGGTTGCGCTTCTTAGGCTACTGGACACCATTAGCTCCAGAGGGTTCGAACACAGGATCTTAACCTTGGTCGTCCGTTCCCGGAGCCGCGCCGCCGTCCCCCTTGCAGAGCCAGAAGTCAGAAGCCGGCAAAAGCATGAAGACATCGAAATCGGCGGCAGAAGACTCCTGTCTTCACATGAGGTAGCGCACAGCACTGCAGCTGTGCGCCATTGCGCCCATACTACCCACACACCCCGGTCACTGTAGGGTGCAGGGCGCAGGGGGGGCGCCCTGGGCAGCAATTAGGATACCTCTTGGCAAAAAGACACATATATACAGCCGGGCACTGTATATATGTACGAGCCCCCGCCATTTTATTTACACAGACCCGGGACAGAAGCCCGCCGCTGAGGGGGCGGGCCTTCTTCCTCAGCACTAACCAGCGCCATTTTCTCTCCACAGCTCCGCTGAGAGGAAGCTCCCCAGGCTCTCCCCTGCAGTATCCAGGTAGAAAAAGGGTGAAAAAGAGAGGGGGGGCACATAAATTTAGGCGAAAATTGTCATAAACAGCTACTGGGTAAACACTAAGTTACTGTGTAATCCCTGGGTTATATAGCGCTGCGGTGTGTGCTGGCATACTCTCTCTCTGTCTCCCCAAGAGGCCTTGTGGGGGTCCTGTCCTCAAGTGAGCATTCCCTGGGTGTGTGCGGTGTGTCGGTACGTTTGTGTCGACATGTTTGACGAGGAAGGATACGTGGAGGTAGAACAAGTGCAGATGAATGTGGGGTCGCCGCCGACACCTGATTGGATGGATATGTGGAAGGTGTTAAATGATAACGTAAGCTCCTTGCATAAGAAGTTGGATAAAGCTGAGGCCTTGGGACAGTCCTACAGCTCAGAGGCCGTCAGGGTCTCAAAAGCGCCCACTATCCCAGATTGTTGACACAGATATCGACACGGATTCTGACTCCAGTGTCAATGACGATGATGCTAAGTTGCAACCTAAAATGACTAAGGCCATCCGCTACATGATTATAGCAATGAAGGATGTATTGCACATATCAGAGGAAAACCCTGTCCCTGACAAGAGGGTTTATATGTATGGGGAGAAAAAGCGAGAAGTGACTTTTCCCCCTTCACATGAATTATGTGAAAAAGCTTGGGATTCTCCTGATAGGAAAGTACTGATTTCCAAAAGATTGCTTATGGCGTACCCTTTCCCGCCAACAGACAGGTTACGCTGGGAATTCTCCCCTAGGGTAGATAAGGCGTTGACACGCTTATCTAAGAAGGTGGCCCTGCCGTCACAGGATACGGCCGCCCTAAAGGATCCTGCGGATAGGAAGCAGGAAGGTATCCTGAAGTCTGTTTATACACATTCTGGTACTCTACTGAGGCCAGCAATTGCTTCGGCCTGGATGTGTAGTGCTGTAGCAGCATGGACAGATACTCTGTCTGAGGGGATAGATACCCTGGACAGGGAGACTATTTTACTGACCCTGGGACATATCAAAGACACTGTCTTTATATATGAGGGATGCCCAGAGGGATATTTGCCTACTGGGCTCTAGAGTAAACGCAATGTCGATTTCTGCCAGAAGGGTCCTGTGGACTCGGCAGTGGACTGGTGATGCCGACTCTAAAAAACACCATATGTTCCCTCACAGCCAAAGAAAGCACCGTATTACCAAATGCAGTCCTTTCGTTCACAAAAAAGCAAGAAAGTCAGAGGTGCATCCTTTCTTGCCAGAGGCAGGGGTAGAGGAAAGAAGCTGCACCATGCAGCTAGTTCCCAGGAACAAAAGTCCTCCCCGGCCTCCACTAAATCCACCGCATGACGCTGGGGCTCCACAGGCGGAGCCAAGAGCGGTGG